>NC_079198.1:144944356-145026168 GCF_029499605.1 Hyla sarda | reverse complement strand
GTCGATGTGATGTGCAGTCCTGTATATATACTGTATATCAGTCATGTGATGGTGCAGTCCTGTATATATACTGTATATCAGTCATGTGATGGTGCAGTCCTGTGTATATACTGTATATCAGTCATGTGATGGTGCAGTCCTGTGTATATACTGTATATTAGTCATGTGATGGTGCAGTCCTGTGTATATACTGTATATCAGTCATGTGATGGTGCAGTCCTGTATATACTGTATATCAGTCATGTGATGGTGCAGTCCTGTATATACTGTATATCAGTCATGTGATGGTGCAGTCCTGTATATACTGTATATCAGTCATGTGATGGTGCAGTCCTGTATATACTGTATATCAGTCATGTGATGGTGCAGTCCTGTATATATACTGTATATCAGTCATGTGATGGTGCAGTCCTGTATATATACTGTATATCAGTCATGTGATGGTGCAGTCCTGTATATATACTGTATATCAGTCATGTGATGGTGCAGTCCTGTATATATTGTATATCAGTCATGTGATGGTGCAGTCCTGTATATACTGTATATCAGTCATGTGATGGTGCAGTCCTGTATATACTGTATATCAGTCATGTGATGGTGCAGTCCTGTATATATACTGTATATCAGTCATGTGATGGTGCAGTCCTGTATATATTGTATATCAGTCATGTGATGGTGCAGTCCTGTATATACTGTATATCAGTCATGTGATGGTGCAGTCCTGTATATACTGTATATCAGTCATGTGATGGTGCAGTCCTGTATATACTGTATATCAGTCATGTGATGGTGCAGTCCTGTATATACTGTATATCAGTCATGTGATGGTGCAGTCCTGTATATACTGTATATCAGTCACGTGACGGTGCAGTCCTGTATATACTGTATATCAGTCATGTGATGGTGCAGTCCTGTATATATACTGTATATCAGTCATGTGACGGTGCAGTCCTGTGTATATATTGTATATCAGTCATGTGATGGTGCAGTCCTGTATATACTGTATATCAGTCACGTGATGGTGCAGTCCTGTGTATATACTGTATATCAGTCATGTGATGGTGCAGTCCTGTGTATATACTGTATATCAGTCATGTGATGGTGCAGTCCTGTATATACTGTATATCAGTCACGTGACGGTGCAGTCCTGTATATACTGTATATCAGTCATGTGACGGTGCAGTCCTGTATATATACTGTATATCAGTCATGTGATGGTGCAGTCCTGTGTATATACTGTATATCAGTCATGTGACGGTGCAGTCCTGTATATATACTGTATATCAGTCATGTGATGGTGCAGTCCTGTGTATATACTGTATATCAGTCATGTGATGGTGCAGTCCTGTATATATACTGTATATCAGTCATGTGATGGTGCAGTCCTGTGTATATACTGTATATCAGTCATGTGATGGTGCAGTCCTGTATATATACTGTATATCAGTAATGTGATGGTGCAGTCCTGTATATATACTGTATATCAGGCATGTGATGGTGCAGTCCTGTATATACTGTATATCAGTCATGTGATGGTGCAGTCCTGTATATATACTGTATATCAGTCATGTGATGGTGCAGTCCTGTGTATATACTGTATATCAGTCATGTGATGGTGCAGTCCTGTATATACTGTATATCAGTCATGTGATGGTGCGGTCCTGTATATATACTGTATATCAGTCATGTGATGGTGCGGTCCTGTATATATACTGTATATCAGTCATGTGATGGTGCAGTCCTGTATATATACTGTATATCAGTCATGTGATGGTGCGGTCCTGTGTATATACTGTATATCAGTCATGTGACGGTGCAGTCCTGTATATACTGTATCACGTAACGTTGCGGTCCTGTGTATATACTGTATATCAGTCATGTGATGGTGCAGTCCTGTGTATATACTGTATATCAGTCATGTGATGGTGCAGTCCTGTATATACTGTATATCAGTCATGTGATGGTGCAGTCCTGTATATACTGTATATCAGTCATGTGATGGTGCAGTCCTGTGTATATACTGTATATCAGTCATGTGATGGTGCAGTCCTGTATATATACTGTATATCAGTCATGTGATGGTGCAGTCCTGTATATACTGTATATCAGTCATGTGATGGTGCAGTCCTGTATATATACTGTATATCAGTCATGTGATGGTGCAGTCCTGTATATATACTGTATATCAGTCATGTGATGGTGCAGTCCTGTATATACTGTATATCAGTCATGTGATGGTGCAGTCCTGTATATACTGTATATCAGTCATGTGATGGTGCAGTCCTGTATATACTGTATATCAGTCATGTGATGGTGCAGTCCTGTATATATACTGTATATCAGTCATGTGATGGTGCAGTCCTGTATATATACTGTATATCAGTCATGTGATGGTGCAGTCCTGTGTATACTGTATATCAGTCATGTGATGGTGCAGTCCTGTATATACTGTATATCAGTCATGTGATGGTGCAGTCCTGTATATACTGTATATCAGTCATGTGATGGTGCAGTCCTGTATATATACTGTATATCAGTCATGTGATGGTGCAGTCCTGTGTATATACTGTATATCAGTCATGTGATGGTGCGGTCCTGTATATATACTGTATATCAGTCATGTGATGGTGCAGTCCTGTGTATATACTGTATATCAGTCATGTGATGGTGCAGTCCTGTGTATATACTGTATATCAGTCATGTGATGGTGCAGTCCTGTATATATACTGTATATCAGTCATGTGATGGTGCAGTCCTGTATATATACTGTATATCAGTCATGTGATGGT
The DNA here is from genome assembly GCF_029499605.1 of Hyla sarda. Classification (NCBI taxonomy): domain Eukaryota; kingdom Metazoa; phylum Chordata; class Amphibia; order Anura; family Hylidae; genus Hyla; species Hyla sarda. The sequence continues at coordinate 145,023,379 of NC_079198.1, read as the reverse complement.
GCAGTCCTGTATATATACTGTATATCAGTCACGTGACGGTGCGGTCCTGTGTATATACTGTATATCAGTCATGTGATGGTGCAGTCCTGTATATACTGTATATCAGTCATGTGATGGTGCAGTCCTGTATATACTGTATATCAGTCATGTGATGGTGCAGTCCTGTGTATATACTGTATATCAGTCATGTGATGGTGCAGTCCTGTATATATACTGTATATCAGTCATGTGATGGTGCAGTCCTGTATATATACTGTATATCAGTCATGTGATGGTGCAGTCCTGTATATACTGTATATCAGTCATGTGATGGTGCAGTCCTGTATATACTGTATATCAGTCATGTGATGGTGCAGTCCTGTATATACTGTATATCAGTCATGTGATGGTGCGGTCCTGTATATATACTGTATATCAGTCATGTGATGGTGCAGTCCTGTATATACTGTATATCAGTCATGTGATGGTGCAGTCCTGTATATATACTGTATATCAGTCATGTGATGGTGCAGTCCTGTATATACTGTATATCAGTCATGTGATGGTGCGGTCCTGTGTATATACTGTATATCAGTCATGTGATGGTGCGGTCCTGTGTATATACTGTATATCAGTCATGTGATGGTGCAGTCCTGTATATATACTGTATATCAGTCATGTGATGGTGCAGTCCTGTATATACTGTATATCAGTCATGTGATGGTGCAGTCCTGTATATATACTGTATATCAGTCATGTGATGGTGCAGTCCTGTATATACTGTATATCAGTCATGTGATGGTGCAGTCCTGTATATATACTGTATATCAGTCATGTGATGGTGCGGTCCTGTGTATATACTGTATATCAGTCATGTGATGGTGCAGTCCTGTGTATATACTGTATATCAGTCACGTGACGGTGCGGTCCTGTATATACTGTATATCAGTCACGTGACGGTGCGGTCCTGTGTATATACTGTATATCAGTCACGTGACGTTGCGGTCCTGTGTATATACTGTATATCAGTCACGTGACGTTGCGGTCCTGTGTATATACTGTATATCAGTCATGTGATGGTGCAGTCCTGTATATATACTGTATATCAGTCATGTGATGGTGCGGTCCTGTATATACTGTATATCAGTCATGTGATGGTGCAGTCCTGTGTATATACTGTATATCAGTCACGTGACGTTGCGGTCCTGTGTATATACTGTATATCAGTCACGTGACGTTGCGGTCCTGTGTATATACTGTATATCAGCTTTCTGATGTGTATATGGATATACAGATGTGGCCATAGTGGTCTGCAGTGTGATAATCCAGCGCAGTGATGTAACATATCGATATGTGATATAAACCTACAGTATCTACAACCTCAGGAGCGCGGTACAATATATGATCAGGATGACGCTGCGATATCTGTATATGAGTTTTCTAATGTGACCGTATATACAGAATTAAGGGTCAATTCGACAGTCAGTGCCCTATACAAACATGGCGGACGGCACTGATGGTGGATATGACCCTTAATCTGTATATACAGTGTATAATTACACCTCAGCATATGGCGTTGTCATACATCACATGTCACCTATAGGGGGCGCTTTCTTTTTCAGCTGCGGTTCGGCGGTCAGAGATGCAGCCACAGGAAACTCCCGGCATCCAGTATAGTCGGTGGAATGACAGAAACCAAGATGAAGTCAGTGTGAACACGAATAACGTAGAAGCTTCTACCTGGAGGAGGTGAGTGACGTCATAAGATATAATGGTGCCATACTGTCCACTGTACATTATAAGTGAGAATCCATAAGTGACCCTCATACTGCACAATGTTACCAGGTGACCCCCCCAGTGACCTATGAGCGTATACACAGCTGTGATGTCCTGTGTGATCTGACCCTCCTGCAGGGCCCTATACACAGCTGTGATGTCCTGTGTGATCTGACCCTCCTGCAGGGCCCTATACACAGCTGTGATGTCCTGTGTGATCTGACCGGTCTGCGGGGCCCCATACACAGCTGTGATGTCCTGTGTGATCTGACCGGCCTGTGGGCCCCATACACAGCTGTGATGTCCTGTGTGATCTGACCGGCCTGTGGGCCCCATACACAGCTGTGATGTCCTGTGTGATCTGACCCTCCTGCAGGGCCCTATACACAGCTGTGATGTCCTGTGGGATCTGACCGGTCTGTGGGGCCCCATACACAGCTGTGATGTCCTGTGTGATCTGACCGGCCTGTGGGCCCCATACACAGCTGTGATGTCCTGTGTGATCTGACCGGTCTGCGGGGCCCCATACACAGCTGTGATGTCCTGTGTGATCTGACCGGCCTGTGGGCCCCATACACAGCTGTGATGTCCTGTGTGATCTGACCGGCCTGTGGGCCCCATACACAGCTGTGATGTCCTGTGTGATCTGACCGGTCTGCGGGGCCCCATACACAGCTGTGATGTCCTGTGTGATCTGACCGGCCTGTGGGCCCCATACACAGCTGTGATGTCCTGTGTGATCTGACCGGTCTGCGGGGCCCCATACACAGCTGTGATGTCCTGTGTGATCTGACCGGTCTGCGGGGCCCCATACACAGCTGTGATGTCCTGTGTGATCTGACCGGCCTGTGGGCCCCATACACAGCTGTGATGTCCTGTGTGATCTGACCGGTCTGCGGGGCCCCATACACAGCTGTGATGTCCTGTGTGATCTGACCGGCCTGTGGGCCCCATACACAGCTGTGATGTCCTGTGTGATCTGACCGGCCTGTGGGCCCCATACACAGCTGTGATGTCCTGTGTGATCTGACCGGTCTGCGGGGCCCCATACACAGCTGTGATGTCCTGTGTGATCTGACCGGTCTGTGGGCCCCATACACAGCTGTGATGTCCTGTGTGATCTGACCGGCCTGTGGGCCCCATACACAGCTGTGATGTCCTGTGTGATCTGACCGGTCTGCAGGGCCCCATACACAGCTGTGATGTCCTGTGTTATCTGACCGGCCTGTGGGCCCCATACACAGCTGTGATGTCCTGTGTGATCTGACCGGCCTGTGGGCCCCATACACAGCTGTGATGTCCTGTGTGATCTGACCCTCCTGCGGGGCCCCATACACAGCTGTGATGTCCTGTGTGATCTGACCGGTCTGCGGGGCCCCATACACAGCTGTGATGTCCTGTGTGATCTGACCGGCCTGTGGGCCCCATACACAGCTGTGATGTCCTGTGTGATCTGACCGGCCTGTGGGCCCCATACACAGCTGTGATGTCCTGTGTGATCTGACCGGTCTGTGGGCCCCATACACAGCTGTGATGTCCTGTGTGATCTGACCGGCCTGTGGGCCCCATACACAGCTGTGATGTCCTGTGTGATCTGACCCTCCTGCCGGGCCCCATACACAGCTGTGATGTCCTGTGTGATCTGACCGGTCTGCGGGGCCCCATACACAGCTGTGATGTCCTGTGTGATCTGACCCTCCTGCGGGGCCCCATACACAGCTGTGATGTATGTGTAGATAATATAATAATATCTGTGTAGATAATAATAATATCTGTGTAGATAATATATAATAATATTTGTGTAGATAATAATATAATAATATCTGTGTAGATAATATATAATAATATTTGTGTAGATAATATATAATAATATTTGTGTACATAATATAATAATAATAATAATATCTGTGTAGATAATATATAATAATTATAATATTTGTGTAGATAATAATAATATAATAATAATTATAATAATAATAATATCTGTGTAGATAATATATAATAATAATAATATCTGTGTAGATAATATATAATAATAATAATAATATTTGTGTAGATAATAATATAATAATATTTGTGTACATAATATAATAATAATAATATCTGTGTAGATAATATATAATAATTATAATATTTGTGTAGATAATAATAATATAATAATAATAATATCTGTGTAGATAATATATAATAATAATAATAATATCTGTGTAGATAATATATAATAATAATAATAATATTTGTGTAGATAATAATATAATAATAATATTTGTGTAGATAATATAATATAATAATAATATTTGTGTAGATAATAATAATATCTGTGTAGATAATATAATAATAATATTTGTGTAGATAATATAATATAATAATAATATCTGTGTAGATAATATAATAATAATATTTGTGTAGATAATATAATATAATAATATCTGTGTAGATAATAATATATAATAATAATATTTATGTAGATAATATAATATAATAATAATATCTGTGTAGATAATAATATATAATAATATTTATGTAGATAATATATAATAATAATATTTGTGTAGATAATATAATATAATAATAATATTTATGTAGATAATATAATAATAATATTTGTGTAAATAATATATAATAATATCTGTGTAGATAATATAATAATAATATTTATGTAGATAATATAATATAATAATAATATTTGTGTAGATAATATAATATAATAATAATATTTGTGTAGATAATATAATATAATAATAATATTTGTGTAGATAATATAATAATATTTATGTAGATAATATAATATAATAATAATATTTGTGTAGATAATATAATAATAATATTTGTGTAGATAATATAATATAATAATAATATTTGTGTAGATAATAATATAATAATAATATTTATGTAGATAATAATATAATAATAATATTTATGTAGATAATATAATAATAATATTTGTGTAGATAATATAATAATAATATTTGTGTAGATAATATAATAATAATATTTGTGTAGATAATATAATAATAATATTTGTGTAGATAATATAATATAATAATAATATTTGTGTAGATAATAATATAATAATAATATTTGTGTAGATAATAATATAAGAATAATATTTGTGTAGATAATAATATAAGAATAATATTTGTGTAGATAATATAATATAATAATAATATTTGTGTAGATAATATAATATAATAATAATATTTGTGTAGATAATATAATAATATTTATGTAGATAATATAATATAATAATAATATTTGTGTAGATAATATAATAATATTTGTGTAGATAATATAATATAATAATAATATTTGTGTAGATAATATAATATTATAATAATATTTGTGTAGATAATATAATAATAATATTTATGTAGATAATAATATAATAATAATATTTGTGTAGATAATATAATAATAATATTTATGTAGATAATAATATAATAATATTTGTGTAGATAATATAATAATAATATTTGTGTAGATAATATAATAATAATATTTGTGTAGATAATAATATAATAATAATATTTGTGTAGATAATATAATATAATAATAATATTTGTGTAGATAATAATATAATAATATTTGTGTAGATAATAATATAATAATAATATTTATGTAGATAATAATATAATAACAATATTTGTGTAGATAATAATATAATAATAATATTTATGTAGATAATAATATAATAACAATATTTGTGTAGATAATATAATAATAATATTTGTGTAGATAATAATATAATAATAATATTTGTGTAGATAATATATAATAATAATATTTGTGTAGATAATAATATAATAATAATATTTGTGTAGATAATATATAATAATAATATTTATGTAGATAATAATATAATAATAATATTTGTGTAGATAATATAATAATAATATTTGTGTAGATAATATATAATAATAATATTTGTGTAGATAATAATATAATAATAATATTTATGTAGATAATATAATATAATGTTCATTTGTTTCCCCAGAGTGAACAATCTCCTCTGCACCGGGAGGATCGGGATCGCCATGAAGGTTGTGGCCGGACTCGCCATTTTCTGGATCATCTTCATCATCGGTTACGTCACCGGTTATTATGTGCACAAGTGCAAAAAAGTATAAAGCGCCAGAGGACGGTGTCTGCCCGATACTGTGGAAATGGCGCCGTTTCTGTTATTTATTGTAAAGATAGAAAAATGATCCCCAGCTCCAGTCTATGTAAATACGTTATTATATAAAAATTCTCCAGCGTGACGCTGCGTGTACGGTGATATAGACCGCGGTCAGGAGGGGGCGCACTTACCGTATATTACTGTCTGCTGGGTGTACGGTGATATATACCGCGGTCAGGAGGGGGCGCACTTATGGTATATTACTGTCTGCTGGGTGTACGGTGATATATACCGCGGTCAGGAGGGGGCGCACTTACCGTATATTACTGTCTGCTGTGTGTACGGTGATATATACCGCGGTCAGGAGGGGGCGCACTTACCGTATATTATTGTCTGCTGCGTGTACGGTGATATAGACCGCGGTCAGGAGGGGGCGCACTTACCGTATATTATTGTCTGCTGTGTGTACGGTGATATAGACCGCGGTCAGGAGGGGGCGCACTTACCGTATATTACTGTCTGCTACGTGTACGGTGATATAGACCGCGGTCAGGAGGGGGCGCACTTACCGTATATTATTGTCTGCTGTGTGTACGGTGATATAGACCGCGGTCAGGAGGGGGCGCACTTACCGTATATTACTGTCTGCTGCGTGTAGTATAAATACTTTACCGATCCCGATCCGCACACTGCCCGTCCTCTGACCACAGCGACTGCTACAAAACAACTGTTACTGGAGGAGCTCACAGCGACACACATGGGGGTCACACACAGCGACACACACAGCGACACACATGGGGGTCACACAATCCCAGGGGCGGGGGAGGAATCGGTGACAATATTGTGTCATTTGTTCATTTGCCATTTTAAATTTATAAGCAGAGATTTACTAATCCTGGAAAACACCTTAAAATCAAGTTTATTTACACAAGTAACACAACAACACACAACACAACTAACACAACAACATACAACTAACACAAAAGTAACACAACAACGCAAGTAACACAACAACACACAAGTAACACAACAACACACAAGTAACACAATAACACACAACACAACTAACACAACAACATACAACTAACACAAAAACACAACACAATAACACATAACACAACTAACACAATGACACACAACACAACTAACACAAAAACACAACACAATAACACATAACACAACTAACACAATGACACACAACACAACTAACACAAAAACACAACACAATAACACATAACACAACTAACACAACGACACACAACACAACTAACACAAAAACACAACACAATAACACATAACACAACTAACACAATGACACACAACACAACTAACACAAAAGTAACACAACAACACAACTAACACAAAAACACAACACAATAAAACACAACACAACTAACACAAGTGATTTAACAACACAACTAACACAAGTAACACTTCTCTGTATCTCAAGCCGCTGTCCATGGGATATAGACACCTGACCGCACACATTTAGGGGTTCTCCAGCATTAGAAACATAACTACTTTCTTCCAAAACCAGCGCCCCCCTCTGTCCCCAGGTTGTGTGTGGTATTTCAGCTCGTCTCCACTCACATCAATAGAGCTGCAGTACCACACACAACCTGAGGACAAGAGTGGCGCTGTTTCTGTCAGCTCCGTTTTTATGTCCCTGGATATCCCAATTATTAGCAGAACCCGCTGATCCAGTCCGACCATCTGAAGCGCACGGCGCCTCCTGACCTGACAGCGATATTCACCAGCGAATGACGAGACATGTTGGATCTTTTTGCTTTTGGTGGAATAAGCCGGCGGTGTCTGGTTGTGTCTTTCTTACCTCTCCCCATTGAGAACACATGCATGATCAGCCGAACTGAGCGTGCATATGTATGGGGGGGGGGGGGAGACATTGCTGTCAGCCGAACACTCAGCTCTTTATATATAAGTCCTTATCCTGGTCCTGCTCGTACAGCTGCAGTTTGTTACAGTGTGTGAGTGTAGATACGATTAGACCGTAGCGACCTGCAGAGATTTCCTGTAATAATGCGACATTTACCTGCGACATTCACCGCAGCAGAAACCTCCATGTACAAAAATCCGGAAGAAATCCATAAAAAATCAGGGCAAATGCGACACACGTGCACCAGTCCATTAGTCCACTGTGGGACCAGTCAGGTTCATGTGGAGCCTTACACACTGTAACGAAAAGCAGCTGTGGGAGCAGGAGCAGGTACGTCTATTTACTTTCACTGACACGAAACAGCAAATAAGAAAATAAAATGGTGCTAAAAAAAAGTGCTCAACCCCTTTAATACATTATATGGGCAGAATTAAAGAGGAACTCCAGCGCTGAGACAACAAGACCCCCAGCTGTGACCCCCCCCCTGTATCATATATATATATCTGTATATCAGGACATTGTGCTATTCCCGTCATGTACACCAGAGGGCGGCGTGATGACATCGCTGACTGTTCTATAAGGTTTTCTATTCTGCTTTCAGTCACAATCAGGTCATTTTATTTTTTTAGTTGACATTGTAAAGGCACAAAAATCAATAAAGTTATTTTATTTCACAGAAACGACTGGAAAATGGGCAAAAACAGCAAAAAAAAAAAAAAGTAAGAAACTCTACAGAGACAAAAAGGGACAATTCAACGTTCAATCTACTCTGTATATCACTGATCTCCAGCTGCTGAGAAACTACAACTCCCAGCATGCCCCGACAAGCCTGTGATTGGTGCGGAATGCTGGGGGTTGTAGTTTGACAAAATCTGGAAAGCCATAGGTTAAAGGCAGCTGCTGTATAACAGTGTTTCCCAACAAGGGGGCCTCCAGCTGTTGCAACAGCTGGAGGTCCACAGTTTGGGGATCACTGCTCTATTGTCCATGATTTTACAAAACTAATGATTTTGCAAAAATACAACTCCCAGCATGCCCGGACAGCCAACGGCTGTCCGGACATGCTGGGAGTTGTAGTTTTGCAACAGCTGGAGGCACCCTGATTGGGAAACACTGATAATAAATCAGGTTTATAAAGGGTGTAATGCTTTATTCCTCCTGTGGTGGCGCTGCAGAGGAAATAAACACTTGTTGGATTCCCCCACAATGTACATACAGGTAGATACGTTCCCACCTGACGTATTTTGCTGCATATTTGCTGCTGCGTATTTTATTTCCCATTGAAGTCAGTGGGTAGGAAAATACGCAGCAGCAAATACGCAGCAAAATATGCCAAGTGGGAGAGATATCTCATGGAAAACCATTTAGATAAGGTAGATACAATGTAGACACAGGTAGATACAATGTACACACAGGTAGATACAATGTACACACAGGTAGATACAATGTAAATACAGGTAGATACAATGTACACACAGGTAGATACAATGTACACACAGGTAGATACAATGTACATACAGGTAGATACAATGTACACACAGGTAGATACAATGTACACACAGGTAGATACAATGTACATACAGGTAGATACAATGTACATACAGGTAGATACAATGTACATACAGGTAGATACAGTGTACATACAGGTAGATACAGTGTACATACAGGTAGATACAGTGTACATACAGGTAGATACAGTGTACATACAGGTAGATACAATGTACATACAGGTAGATACAATGTACACACAGGTAGATACAGTGTACATACAGGTAGATACAATGCACACACAGGTAGATACAGTGTACACACAGGTAGATACAGTGTACATACAGGTAGATACAATGTAAATACAGGTAGATACAATGTAAATACAGGTAGATACAATGTAAATACAGGTAGATACAATGTAAATACAGGTAGATAAAGTGTACATACAGGTAGATACAATGTAAATACAGGTAGATACAATGTAAATACAGGTAGATACAATGTAAATACAGGTAGATACAGTGTACATACAGGTAGATACAATGTACATACAGGTAGATACAGTGTACATACAGGTAGATACAATGTAAATACAGGTAGATACAATGTACATACAGGTAGATACAATGTAAATAAGGTAGATACAATGTACATACAGGTAGATACAATGTACATACAGGTAGATTCAGTGTACATACAGGTAGATACAATGTAAATAAGGTAGATACAATGCACACACAGGTAGATACAATGTACATACAGGTAGATACAATGTACACACAGGTAGATACAAAGTACATACAGGTAGATACAATGCACATACAGGTAGATACAGTGTACATACAGGTAGATACAGTGTACATACAGGTAGATACAGTGTACATACAGGTAGATACAATGTACATACAGGTAGATACAATGTACATACAGAAAGATACAGTGTACATACAGGTAGATACAATGTAAATAAGGTAGATACAATGTACACACAGGTAGATACAGTGTACATACAGGTAGATACAATGTAAATACAGGTAGATACAGTGTACATACAGGTAGATACAGTGTACATACAGGTAGATACAGTGTACATACAGGTAGATACAATGTATATACAGGTAGATACAATGTACATACAGGTAGATACAATGTACACACAGGTAGATACAATGTACATACAGGTAGATACAGTGTACATACAGGTAGATACAATGTAAATACAGGTAGATACAGTGTACATACAGGTAGATACAATGTACATACAGGTAGATACAGTGTACATACAGGTAGATACAATGTAAATAAGGTAGATACAATGTGCACACAGGTAGATACAGTGTACATACAGGTAGATACAATGTAAATACAGGTAGATACAGTGTACATACAGGTAGATACAGTGTACATACAGGTAGATACAGTGTACATACAGGTAGATACAATGTACATACAGGTAGATACAGTGTACATACAGGTAGATACAATGTACATACAGGTAGATACAGTGTACATACAGGTAGATACAATGTAAATACAGGTAGATACAATGTACATACAGGTAGATACAATGTAAATAAGGTAGATACAATGTACACACAGGTAGATACAGTGTACATACAGGTAGATACAATGTACATACAGGTAGATACAATGTAAATACAGGTAGATACAGTGTACATACAGGTAGATACAGTGTACATACAGGTAGATACAGTGTACATACAGGTAGATACAATGTACATACAGGTAGATACAATGTACATACAGGTAGATACAGTGTAAATACAGGTAGATACAATGTAAATACAGGTAGATACAATGTACATACAGGTAGATACAATGTAAATAAGGTAGATACAATATACACACAGGTAGATACAGTGTACATACAGGTAGATACAGTGTACATACAGGTAGATACAGTGTACATGTAGGTAGATACAGTGTACATACAAGTAGATACAATGTACATACAGGTAGATACAATGTACACACAGGTAGATACAATGTACATACAGGTAGATACAATGTACATACAGGTAGATACAGTGCACATACAGGTAGATACAATGTACACACAGGTAAATACAGTGTACATACAGGTAGATACAATGTACATACAGGTAGATACAATATACATACAGGTAGATGCAGTGTACATACAGGTAGATACAGTGTACATACAGGTAGATGCAGTGTACATACAGGTAGATACAATGTACATACAGGTAGATACAATGTACATACAGGTAGATACAATGTACATACAGGTAAATGCAGTGTACACACAGGTAGATACAATGTACATACAGGTAGATACAATGTACATACAGGTAGATACAATGTACATACAGGTAGATACAATGTACATACAGGTAGATATTGTACATACAGGTAGATATTGTACATACAGGTAGATGCAGTGTACATACAGGTAGATACAATGTACATACAGGTAGATACAATGTACATACATGTAGATGCAGTGTACACACAGGTAGATACAATGTACATACAGGTAGATGCAGTGTACATACAGGTAGATACAATGTAAATACAGGTAGATCCAGTGTACATACAGGTAGATACAATGTACATACAGGTAGATACAATATACATACAGGTAGATAGTGTACATACAGGTAGATGCAATGTACATACAGGTAGATACAGTGTACATACAGGTAGATACAGTGTACATACAGGTAGATACAATGTACATACAGGTAGATACAATGTACATACAGGTAGATTCAGTGTACATACAGGTAGATACAATGTAAATACAGGTAGATACAATGTACATACAGGTAGATACAATGTACATACAGGTAGATCCAGTGTACATACAGGTAGATACAATGTACATACAGGTAGATACAATATACATACAGGTAGATAGTGTAGATGCAATGTACATACAGGTAGATACAATGTACATACAGGTAGATACAATGTAAATAAGGTAGATACAATGTACATACAGGTAGATCCAGTGTACATACAGGTAGATCCAGTGTACATACAGGTAGATCCAGTGTACATACAGGTAGATACAATGTACATACAGGTAGATACAATGTACATACAGGTAGATACAATGTACATACAGGTAGATACAATGTACATACAGGTAAATACAATGTACATACAGGTAGATACAGTGTACATACAGGTAAATACAATGTACATACAGGTAGGTGCAGTGTACACACAGGTAGGTGCAGTGTACACACAGGTAGATACAATGTACATACAGGTAGATACAGTGTACATACAGGTAGATACAGTGTACATACAGGTAGATGCAGTGTACATACAGGTAGATGCAGTGTACACATAGGTAGATACAGTGTACATACAGGTAGATACAGTGTACATACAGGTAGATACAATGTACATACAGGTAGATACAATGTACATACAGGTAGATACAATGTACATACAGGTAGATACAGTGTACATACAGGTAAATACAATGTACATACAGGTAGATACAATGTACATACAGGTAGATACAGTGTACATACAGGTAAATACAATGTACATACAGGTAGGTGCAGTGTACACACAGGTAGGTGCAGTGTACACACAGGTAGATACAGTGTACATACAGGTAGATACAGTGTACATACAGGTAGATGCAGTGTACACATAGGTAGATACAATGTACATACAGGTAGATACAGTGTACATACAGGTAGATACAATGCACACACAGGTAGATACAATGTACATACAGGTAGATACAGTGTACATACAGGTAGATACAATGTACATACAGGTAGATACAGTGTACATACAGGTAGATACAATGCACATACAGGTAGATACAATGTACATACAGGTAGATACAGTGTACATACAGGTAGATACAATGTACATACAGGTAGATACAATGTACATACAGGTAGATACAATGCACATACAGGTAGATACAGTGCACATACAGGTAGATACAGTGTACATACAGGTAGATGCAGTGTACACATAGGTAGATACAGTGTACATACAGGTAGATACAATGCACACACAGGTAGATACAGTGTACACACAGGTAGATACAGTGTACATACAGGTAGATGCAGTGTACACATAGGTAGATACAGTGTACATACAGGTAGATACAATGCACACACAGGTAGATACAGTGTACACACAGGTAGATACAGTGTACATACAGGTAGATACAGTGTACATACAGGTAGATACAGTGTACATACAGGTAGATACAGTGTACATACAGGTAGATACAGTGTACATACAGGTACATACAGGTAATTACAGTAAATACAATAACTATACAGCTCGATCTGCACCTGGAGATTTATTTTACACTGTTGTATAATAATAATTATATAATGCTCAGTATTTCCCTAATACAATGTAACTATCAGGATTGCTGTACATTGTGATCATTTACACTCAGGGGAGACAACGAAAATTAGGGAATTACTAGGGGAGCAGCGCACGTATTCTAGGACGCCATGTGTACGGACTGAACTGGGATCACCATATTGGTCGGAGTTTTTACCAAAAATAGAAAAAGAAGCGACAAAACTATAACAGGAAAATCTGCAGCTTTATCTTAGTTTTGGAGCCGATCAGAGTGTACTGTGACATAGTGTGTGGATATAGAAAGGGGGGCACTCTGCTGTGAGGGGGAAAGGGGGGCACTCTGCTGTGAGAGGGAAAGGGAGGAAAGGGGGGCACTCTGCTGTGAGAGGGAAAGGGGAGCACTCCGCTGTGAGAGGGAAAGGGAGGAAAGGGGGGCACTCTGCTGTGAGAGGGAAAGGGAGGAAAGGGGAGCACTCTGCTGTGAGAGGGAAAGGGAGGAAAGGGGGGCACTCTGCTGTGAGAGGGAAAGGGGAGCACTCCGCTGTGAGAGGGAAAGGGAGGAAAGGGGGGCACTCTGCTGTGAGAGGGAAAGGGAGGAAAGGGGAGCACTCTGCTGTGAGAGGGAAAGGGAGGAAAGGGGGGCACTCTGCTGTGAGAGGGAAAGGGGAGCACTCCGCTGTGAGAGGGAAAGGGGAGCACTCCGCTGTGAGAGGGAAAGGGAGGAAAGGGGGGCACTCTGCTGTGAGAGGGAAAGGGAGGAAAGGGGAGCACTCTGCTGTGAGAGGGAAAGGGAGGAGGGGAAGGGGGGCACTCCGCTGTGAGAGGGAAAGGGGAGCACTCTGCTGTGAGAGGGAAAGGGGAGCACTCTGCTGTGAGAGGGAAAGGGGAGCACTCCGCTGTGAGAGGGAAAGGGAGGAAGGAAAGGGGAGCATTAATGGTGGCGGTGAGTTTGTGATCTTCTTAAGGGTTAATGTTTTGGTCAGTCGCCCTCGTACACAATCTTAATGGAGGTGTCCTGCTCGGTGAGGGGACATTTCAGGTTCTCGAATGGATGAGGAGAGAATAAAGCGTTGTTGACTTGTAGGATCCAGTTCATGATCCTCTGCTGGGTGTAGTAGTCCGTCTCCCCCATATTCATGTCTAACCCCAGTTCTATGTCCACCTCAGCGTTCTCACTCCAGGTGTCCGTCCCAAAGGCCGAGTCCCCAGAGGATCTCTTCTCTCCACCCTTCTTGTTCAGTTCCTCTGAGATCCTCCGGTTTGGGGGGCCACTCCTGGTGGTCCTGCTCCATCTCCGTGACTTGTCCACGATCCTCCTGTCGGGCTCCTGTTGGGCTTTGGAGTCTTTGCTGGATGTAAGGACCAGGATACATGATCCATAGAGGTCGGTGGTCTTGGAATTCTTCACTGGTGGTCTAGCCGAGTCATCTAAGCCAATGGTTTTATGTTCCCAGAGAACAGGAGTAAGACAAATCCCACACCCTGGAGAGGAGACCGGGGTCAATGTCTCCCCGTGATGTGAAGATTCCAGATTTTCTTTCCCCGGGTTCCCTGAAGACTCGCTGGACCTCCACCCTTCTCCTTTCAGGGGTCCTTTAGATAGAAGGTCACCTGACTGCTTGGATATGGAGCCGTCTGACACAATAGGTGGTAGGAACTGTCCTTGGGTGGTAGGATTTTTCTTGAGGGTCCTTGCAGTCCCGGATGGACCCCGTAGAGTCAGGCTGGAGGAGGTCCCCTCATAGATGGCCGCCTTCCTACCTTCATGTGGTCTACAGCCGCACGTCTTATGGAAGCGAGTTCCAGGATAAGACACTTTCCCATAGTTTGCTCCACATTTCCCAGAAGTCATTTCACTTTTTGTCTTCTTCTTCCTCTGAGACATCGGGGCCGTTTAGCCGCTCGTAAATATGAGGCTCTTCACTTCTCCAGGGAACCGCAAACAAACTCTCCACCTGAGCCGCTGCGCATTGTGTGTCCTGGATTTGTGATCATTACACAAAACGTCCATTGAATTTATAGTCGCGGTGACGTCAGAGGAAACTCAAGATCCTTTCTCTTCTTTCTGCCGCAGCTCGCATGAGCTGGCACATGATTAATGCAGGCCGCTGCTGCGGAGGAACCCCGACCACTCCTATAGACGAGATGTTACCCGGGACTTCTCAGGGGTTTGGTCTCCTGAATATTAATAAATCTCACTTAACCCCTTAAGGACCGACCCATTTTTTACCTCTATGACCCGGCTCTTATTTATTTATTTGACGTGTATCTCTTTAAATGGTAATAACTTCAGAACGCTTTTTCTAACCAGAGCGATTCTGAGATAGTTTTTTTCCTGACATATTGTACTTTATATAACTGGTGCATTTTTGTTGACACATGCAGCATTTTTTGTAAAAAACTTCAAAATATTGTGAAAAACTGGAAGATTTCTGGCGTGTTTTTTTTTTCTTTTTATAGTGTACACTGTGCGGTAAAAGTGATGTTATATTTATTCTGTGGGTCGGTACGATTATGGCGATTCCCATTTTATGTCGCTTTCTATCTTCTTTTTCCTTTGCTGAGCTCTACTTTTTATTGGTATAATTTTTGTGCTACGTGCTACCTTTTGATCTTTTTATTCCGCTATTTGTACCAAAATTGGCGAATTTTGCGCTTTTTTTAATGTTTTTTTTTTAATGGCGTTCACTGTGCGGGATAATTTACATTATAGTTTTAGTACACGTCATTACGGATGTGGCAATACCTATTATGTATATGATTTGTGTTTTTGAACTTTTTTTGGTGATAATACCGTCCTTTTATTGGGAAAAGGGCATTTTTTTATTTATTTTTTTACACTTCATACTTTTATTGAAGAACTTTTTATTAAATGTTTTACACTTTTTACAGGTTATACTATGAATACATTTGTACTACAGCACAGTATGACCTGATGAGCTGCAGACTGTAGAGCCCGTGCGATCCAGCCTCGTATCGCGGCGCCGCCATTGGAGAACAGGGCGAGAGCGCTCCCCTTGTTGATAGCATAGATGCCGTGATCAGGATTGATCACGGCATCTAGGGGGTTAATGCTGCCGGGATCGGTGCGATCGCGGCTTCGGCAGCTGCGGCAGGACTCCGGCTGTGATTAACAGCCGTGTCCCATCGCCGATCTCCTGCGCTGCCCGCGGCAGTGCAGGAGATCACTATGACACATGCATACGTCCAATTGCGTGAACGTGTCGGATGATTGGACGTATGCATACGTCCTATAGTGGGAAGGGGTTAAAGGGGTACTCTGGTGGAAAACACTTTTTTTTTTTTTTAAATAAACCGGTGCCAGAAAGTTCTACAGATTTGTAAATTGCTTCCATTTAAAAATCTTAATCCTTCCAGTACTTATCAGCTGCTGTATGCTCCACAGGAAGTTGTGTAGTTCTTTCCAGTCTGACCACAGTGCTCTCTGCTGACACCTCTGTCCATGTCAGGAACTGTCCAGAGCAGGAGCAAATCCCCATAGCAAACCTCTCCTGCTTTGGACAGTTCCTGACATGGACAGAGGTGTCAGCAGAGAGCACTGTGGTCAGACTGGAAAGGACTACACAACTTCCTGTGGAGCTGATAAGTACTGGAAGGATTACTATTTTAAATAGAAGTAATTTACAAATCTGTTTAACTTTTTGCCATCCGTACTCTATATAAGGCTATGTTCACACAGCAATTCCACACAAATTCTATTCTGCAACGTTTTCTGAACAGAATTTTACCAGAATTCCAATGGAAATGCGTCAGAATTCTGTGTTCTCTAAACATAGGTTTCTTCCGAAATTCAACCCCCATTGAGTTTAATGGGATTCTGCCCGTAATTCTGCAAAATCATAAGATTGGACTGATATTTTTTACAGAATTCCCCTAGAGCAGTGGTCTTCAACCTGTGGCCCTCCAGCTGTTGCAAAACCACAACTCCCAGCATGCACGGACAGCCGTTGGCTGTCCGTGCATGCTGGGAGTTGTAGTTTTGCAACAGCTGGAGGTCCGCAGGTTGAACACCACTGCCCTAGAGAACCTTTAAAAGGGTAAAATCAAAAATGCTTGGAGTTGTAGTTTTGCAACAGCTGGAGGCACCCAGGTTGGGAAACACTGGTCTACACTATCATGGAGAAGCTTCTAGGGGTTGTCCGACCAATCTCATTGGCTTCTCAACTCTTTTTTGATGGTAGAAGAATCAGCCATGTTGGTTTTAGAGGCCACTGGAGTCTGGCAGCGGCCTTCCATCTACATGCACGCTCAGCAGAGTGTGCATATGTACGGGAGGGAAGATAAGAGACAGTATTTAGGTGGATAAGTCATCTCACGTGTGGAGACAGGACTTCAGGCCGATACATTTTATCCGCCCTGATATATTGTTGCAAAAATGACGAGACCTCAGTTCTGCCGATTATGTTTCTCAGTTTTTGGACATTTTTTTTGAGTATTGCTTATTTATTAAAGGGGTTGTCATAAATTAGAAAAAAAACGTAGTTGCTTCCTGTCAGAAACAGCGCCACATCTGTCTACAGGTTGGGTCTGGTATTGCCCTTTTTCTCCCACTATAAAATGTAACTTTTATTGGTATTTTGTAAAATAACAAGGTACAACATGATATTGGTAAAACATAAACTAAAAGTGTCCATGGTGCCTCACGGGTGCCGCCATCCTACAATAGGACTGCAAACAATTTACGGCCTCTATTGTTCCAAAAATAGTCATCCTGAAGTGCCCTTATGTATATATGGGTCCATAAAATGGAGAATAGATGGTTTATTGCCCCTTGTTATTGTCGGAGCTGCAGTTCTACCAAAAAACTATACGCACGCAAGCAACACAAGCCCCTTAACACATAACAACAAGGGGTCCCTCGTCCGCACCAACGGGTCCCTCATCCACACCAACGGGTCCCTCGTCCGCACCAACGGGTCCCTCGTCCGCACCAACGGGTCCCTCGTCCGCACCAACGGGTCCCTCGTCCGCACCAACGGGTCCCTCGTCCGCACCAACGGGTCCCTCGTCCACACCAACGGGTCCCTCGTCCGCACCAACGGGTCCCTCGTCCGCACCAACGGGTCCCTCGTCCGCACCAACGGGTCCCTCGTCCGCACCAACGGGTCCCTCGTCCGCACCAACGGGTCCCTCGTCCACACCCCCCCTGACATTCTCTCTGTTTCTCTACAACCTCCCTTCTCCTCCTACTTCCCCCCCCCATTCCCCTCCTCGCGCCCCCCCCATTTCCCTCCTCGCACCCCCCCCTTCTTTTCTTTCTCTTTCCCCTGATCAAATAGAGTAAATGGAGGCCCCTTTCTCATCCGCTGAATTATCTCGAGTAATTAAGGGCCTTCCGGGGGGGGGGGGGGTCCTGATGGATACACGGCCCGGTCTTACAAAACGTTGGAATCCTCTCTTTCTCCTCTTATGCTGTCCACCTTCAACTCCTCAACGACTCCTTTCCCACCGAATTCCACCCTGGCGCACGTGGTGGTTCTTCCAAAACCTGGGAAGGACCCACACGTCTGTGGTAGCTACCGCCCTATATCCCTGCTGAATGTAGATTTAAAAATACAATGATCCCTCAACTTACCATGGCCTCAACATACAATAGTTTCAACATACAATGATCTTTTCTGGACCATTGTTGAAACCAGTCTCAACATACAATGTACAGACAGTCCAGATCTGCATAACCTGTCAATGGCTGGAAGAACTGACCAATCAGAATGGGCATTTACTGGTAAAACCCCTGTATTACTGAAGTGTATGCAGTGACTGATGTCTGGTAGCGCCCCCTACAGTACAGAGAGGTATTACATGTTCTGTACTCTTTACCTGTATTACTGAAGTGTATGCACTAACTGGTGTCTGGTAGCGTCTCCTACAGTACAGGGAGGTATTACATGTTCTGTACCCTTTACCTGTATTACTGAAGTGTATGCACTGACTGGTGTCTGGTAGCGCCCCCTACAGTACAGGGAGGTATTACATGTTCTGTACTCTTTACCTGTATTACTGAAGTGTATGCAGTGACTGGTGTCTGGTAGCGCCCCCTACAGTACAGGAGGTATTACATGTTCTGTACACTTTACCTGTATTACTGAAGTGTATGCACTGACTGGTGTCTGGTAGCGCCCCCTACAGTACAGGGAGGTATTACATGTTCTGTACACTTTACCTGTATTACTGAAGTGTATGCACTGACTGGTGTCTGGTAGCGCCCCCTACAGTACAGAGAGGTATTACATGTTCTGTACTCTTTACCTGTATTACTGAAGTGTATGCACTGACTGGTGTCTGGTAGCGCCCCCTACAGTACAGGGAGGTATTACATGTTCTGTACTCTTTACCTGTATTACTGAAGTGTATGCACTGACTGGTGTCTGGTAGCGCCACCTACAGTACAGGGAGGTATTACATGTTCTGTACTCTTTACCTGTATTACTGAAGTGTATGCACTGACTGGTGTCTGGTAGCGCCTCCTACAGTACAGGGAGGTATTACATGTTCTGTACTCTTTACCTGTATTACTGAAGTGTATGCACTGACTGGTGTCTGGTAGCGCCCCCTACAGTACAGGGAGGTATTACATGTTCTGTACTCTTTACCTGTATTACTGAAGTGTATGCACTGACTGGTGTCTGGTAGCGCCTCCTACAGTACAGGGAGGTATTACATGTTCTGTACTCTTTACCTGTATTACTGAAGTGTATGTACTGACCGGTGTCTGGTAGCGCCCCCTACAGTACAGGAGGTATTACATGTTCTGTACTCTTTACCTGTATTACTGAAGTGTATGCACTGACTGGTGTCTGGTAGCGCCCCCTACAGTACAGGGAGGTATTACATGTTCTGTACTCTTTACCTGTATTACTGAAGTGTATGCAATGACTGGTGTCTGGTAGCGCCCTCTACAGTACAGGGAGGTATTACATGTTCTGTACTCTTTACCTGTATTACTGAAGTGTATGCACTGACTGGTGTCTGGTAGTGCCCCCTACAGTACAGGGAGGTATTACATGTTCTGTACTCTTTACCTGTATTACTGAAGTGTATGCACTGACTGGTGTCTGGTAGCGCCCCCTACAGTACAGGGAGGTATTACATGTTCTGTACTCTTTACCTGTATTACTGAAGTGTATGCACTGACTGGTGTCTGGTAGCGCCCCCTACAGTACAGGAGGTATTACATGTTCTGTACTCTTTACCTGTATTACTGAAGTGTATGCACTGACTGGTGTCTGGTAGCGCCCCCTACAGTACAGGGAGGTATTACATGTTCTGTACTCTTTACCTGTATTACTGAAGTGTATGCACTGACTGGTGTCTGGTAGTGCCTCCTACAGTACAGGGAGGTATTACATGTTCTGTACTCTTTACCTGTATTACTGAAGTGTATGCACTGACTGGTGTCTGGTAGCGCCCCCTACAGTACAGGAGGTATTACATGTTCTGTACTCTTTACCTGTATTATTGAAGTGTATGCACTGACTGGTGTCTGGTAGTGCCCCCTACAGTACAGGGAGGTATTACATGTTCTGTACACTTTACCTGTATTACTGAAGTGTATGCACTGACTGGTGTCTGGTAGCGCCCCCTACAGTACAGAGAGGTATTACATGTTCTGTACTCTTTACCTGTATTACTGAGGTGTATGCACTGACTGGTGTCTGGTAGCGCCCCCTACAGTACAGGGAGGTATTACATGTTCTGTACTCTTTACCTGTATTACTGAAGTGTATGCACTGACTGGTGTCTGGTAGCGCCCCCTACAGTACAGGGAGGTATTACATGTTCTGTACTCTTTACCTGTATTACTGAAGTGTATGCACTGACTGGTGTCTGGTAGCGCCTCCTACAGTACAGGGAGGTATTACATGTTCTGTACTCTTTACCTGTATTACTGAAGTGTATGCACTGACTGGTGTCTAGTAGCGCCCCCTACAGTACAGGGAGGTATTACATGTTCTGTACTCTTTACCTGTATTACTGAAGTGTATGCACTGACTGGTGTCTGGTAGTGCCTCCTACAGTACAGGGAGGTATTACATGTTCTGTACTCTTTACCTGTATTACTGAAGTGTATGTACTGACCGGTGTCTGGTAGCGCCCCCTACAGTACAGGAGGTATTACATGTTCTGTACTCTTTACCTGTATTACTGAAGTGTATGCACTGACTGGTGTCTGGTAGCACCCCCTACAGTACAGGGAGGTATTACATGTTCTGTACTCTTTACCTGTATTACTGAAGTGTATGCAATGACTGGTGTCTGGTAGCGCCCTCTA
This sequence comes from Hyla sarda, assembly GCF_029499605.1. Classification (NCBI taxonomy): domain Eukaryota; kingdom Metazoa; phylum Chordata; class Amphibia; order Anura; family Hylidae; genus Hyla; species Hyla sarda. Next base: position 145,001,491 of record NC_079198.1, on the reverse strand, counting down.
CAGTACAGGGAGGTATTACATGTTCTGTACTCTTTACCTGTATTACTGAAGTGTATGCACTGACTGGTGTCTGGTAGTGCCCCCTACAGTACAGGGAGGTATTACATGTTCTGTACTCTTTACCTGTATTACTGAAGTGTATGCACTGACTGGTGTCTGGTAGCGCCCCCTACAGTACAGGGAGGTATTACATGTTCTGTACTCTTTACCTGTATTACTGAAGTGTATGCACTGACTGGTGTCTGGTAGCGCCCCCTACAGTACAGGAGGTATTACATGTTCTGTACTCTTTACCTGTATTACTGAAGTGTATGCACTGACTGGTGTCTGGTAGCGCCCCCTACAGTACAGGGAGGTATTACATGTTCTGTACTCTTTACCTGTATTACTGAAGTGTATGCACTGACTGGTGTCTGGTAGCGCCTCCTACAGTACAGGGAGGTATTACATGTTCTGTACTCTTTACCTGTATTACTGAAGTGTATGCACTGACTGGTGTCTGGTAGCGCCCCCTACAGTACAGGAGGTATTACATGTTCTGTACTCTTTACCTGTATTACTGAAGTGTATGCACTGACTGGTGTCTGGTAGTGCCCCCTACAGTACAGGGAGGTATTACATGTTCTGTACTCTTTACCTGTATTACTGAAGTGTATGCACTGACTGGTAGCGCCCCCTACAGTACAGGAGGTATTACATGTTCTGTACTCTTTACCTGTATTACTGAAGTGTATGCAATGACTGGTGTCTGGTAGTGCCCCCTACAGTACAGGGAGGTATTACATGTTCTCTTCTCTTTACCTGTATTACTGAAGTGTATGCACTGACTGGTGTCTGGTAGCGCCCCCTACAGTACAGGGAGGTATTACATGGTCTGTACTCTTTACCTGTATTACTGAAGTGTATGTACTGACCGGTGTCTGGTAGCGCCCCCTACAGTACAGGAGGTATTACATGTTCTGTACTCTTTACCTGTATTACTGAAGTGTATGCACTGACTGGTGTCTGGTAGCGCCCCCTACAGTACAGGGAGGTATTACATGTTCTGTACTCTTTACCTGTATTACTGAAGTGTATGCAATGACTGGTGTCTGGTAGCGCCCTCTACAGTACAGGGAGGTATTACATGTTCTGTACTCTTTACCTGTATTACTGAAGTGTATGCACTGACTGGTGTCTGGTAGTGCCCCCTACAGTACAGGGAGGTATTACATGTTCTGTACTCTTTACCTGTATTACTGAAGTGTATGCACTGACTGGTGTCTGGTAGCGCCCCCTACAGTACAGGGAGGTATTACATGTTCTGTACTCTTTACCTGTATTACTGAAGTGTATGCACTGACTGGTGTCTGGTAGTGCCCCCTACAGTACAGGGAGGTATTACATGTTCTGTACTCTTTACCTGTATTACTGAAGTGTATGCACTGACTGGTAGCGCCCCCTACAGTATAGGGAGGTATTACATGTTCTGTACTCTTTACCTGTATTACTGAAGTGTATGCAATGACTGGTGTCTGGTAGCGCCCCCTACAGTACAGGGAGGTATTACATGTTCTGTACTCTTTACCTGTATTACTGAAGTGTATGCACTGACTGGTGTCTGGTAGCGCCCCCTACAGTACAGGGAGGTATTACATGTTCTGTACTCTTTACCTGTATTACTGAAGTGTATGCACTGACTGGTGTCTGGTAGCGCCCCCTACAGTACAGGGAGGTATTACATGTTCTGTACACTTTACCTGTATTACTGAAGTGTATGCACTGACTGGTGTCTGGTAGCGCCCTCTACAGTACAGGGAGGAATTACATGTTGTCACGATGCCGGCTGGCAGGAGGTGGATCCTCTGTGCCAGAGAGGGATAGCGAGGACCGTGCTAGTGGACCGGTTCTAAGTCACTACTGGTTTTCACCAGAGCCCGCCGCAAAGCGGGATGGTCTTGCTGCGGCGGTAGTGACCAGGTCGTATCCACTAGCAACGGCTCACCTCTCAGGCTGCTGAAGATAGGCGCGGTACAAGGGAGTAGACAGAAGCAAGGTCGGACGTAGCAGAAGGTCGGGGCAGGCAGCAAGGATCGTAGTCAGGGGCAACGGCAGGAGGTCTGGAACACAGGCTAGGAACACACAAGGAAACGCTTTCACTGGCACAATGGCAACAAGATCCGGCAAGGAAGTGCAGGGGAAGCGAGGTGATATAGGGAAGTGCACAGGTGATAACACTAATTGGAACCACTGCGCCAATCAGCGGCGCAGTGGCCCTTTAAATCGCAAAGACCCGGCGCGCGCGCGCCCTAGGGAGCGGGGCCGCGCGCGCCGGGACAGGACTGACGGAGAGCGAGTCAGGTACGGGAGCCGGGGTGCGCATCGCGAGCGGGCGCTACCCGCATCGCGAATCGCATCCCGGCTGGAGGCGGTATCGCAGCGCCCCGGGTCAGTGGATCTGACCGGAGCGCTGCAGTGAGGAGAGTGTAGCGAGCGCTCCGGGGAGGAGCGGGGACCCGGAGCGCTCGGCGTAACAGTACCCCCCCCCTTGGGTCTCCCCCTCTTCTTAGAGCCTGAGAACCTGAGGAGCAGACTTTTGTCTAGGATATTGTCCTCAGGTTCCCAGGATCTCTCTTCTGGACCACAACCCTCCCAATCCACTAAAAAAAAGGTTTTCCCTCTGACCTTTTTAGATGCCAGAATCTCTTTGACGGAGAAGATGTCCGAGGAGCCGGAAACAGGAGTGGGAGGAACAGATTTGGGAGAGAAACGGTTAATGATAAGTGGTTTAAGAAGAGAAACGTGAAAGGCATTAGGAATACGAAGAGAAGGAGGAAGAAGAAGTTTGTAAGAGACAGGATTAATCTGGCACAAAATTTTGAAAGGACCAAGATAGCGTGGTCCCAACTTATAGCTAGGGACACGGAAGCGGACATATTTAGCGGAGAGCCATACCTTGTCTCCAGGGGAAAAAATGGGAGGAGCTCTTCTTTTCTTATCCGCGAACCTCTTCATGCGTGAAGAAGCCTGTAAGAGAGAATTTTGGGTCTCTCTCCATATGATGGAAAGATCACGAGAAATTTCATCCACAGCGGGTAGACCAGAGGGCAAGGGGGTAGGGAGGGGGGGAAGAGGGTGACGGCCGTACACCACGAAAAATGGGGATTTGGAGGAAGATTCAGAGACTCTGAAGTTATATGAGAATTCGGCCCATGGAAGAAGATCTGCCCAGTCATCCTGGCGGGAGGAAACAAAATGTCGTAAATAATCACCCAAGACTTGGTTAATTCTTTCTACTTGTCCATTGGATTGGGGATGATATGCAGAAGAAAAATTTAATTTAATCTTGAGTTGTTTACAGAGAGCCCTCCAGAATTTAGACACGAATTGGACGCCTCTATCCGAGACGATCTGCGTGGGCAACCCGTGAAGACGAAAAATGTGTACAAAAAATTGTTTAGCCAACTGAGGCGCTGAAGGAAGACCAGGAAGAGGGATGAAATGTGCCATTTTGGAGAACCGATCAACGACCACCCAAATAACAGTGTTGCCATGGGATGGGGGTAAGTCAGTAATAAAATCCATACCAATCAGAGACCAAGGCTGTTCGGGGACAGGCAGAGGATGAAGAAAACCAGCGGGCTTCTGGCGAGGAGTCTTATCCCGGGCACAGATAGTGCAGGCTCGCACAAAGTCCACAACATCCGTCTCCAGAGTCGGCCACCAATAGAAGCGAGAGATGAGTTGCACAGATTTTTTGATGCCCGCATGACCTGCGAGATGGGAGGAGTGACCCCATTTGAGGATTCCGAGGCGTTGGCGTGGAGAAACAAAGGTCTTTCCTGGAGGAGTTTGCCTGATGGAGGCAGGAGAAGTGGAAATCAGGCAGTCAGGAGGAATGATGTGTTGCGGAGAGAGTTCAACTTCAGAAGCATCCGAGGAACGAGAGAGAGCATCGGCCCTAATGTTCTTATCGGCAGGCCGAAAGTGAATTTCAAAATTAAATCGGGCAAAGAACAGAGACCACCTGGCCTGGCGAGGATTCAGCCGTTGGGCAGACTGGAGGTAGGAGAGGTTCTTGTGGTCGGTGTAAATAATAACTGGAAATCTTGATCCCTCCAGCAGATGCCTCCATTCCTCAAGTGCTAATTTAATGGCTAGAAGCTCTCGATCCCCGATGGAGTAGTTCCTCTCCGCCGGAGAGAAGGTCCTAGAAAAAAAACCACAAGTAACAGCATGCCCGGAAGAATTTTTTTGTAGAAGGACAGCTCCAGCTCCCACAGAGGAGGCATCAACTTCCAATAGGAAGGGTTTAGATGGGTCAGGTCTGGAGAGCACGGGAGCCGAGGAAAAGGCAGACTTGAGCCGTTTAAAGGCGTCTTCCGCTTGAGGAGGCCAAGACTTGGGATCGGCATTTTTTTTGGTTAAAGCCACGATGGGAGCCACAACGGTAGAAAAATGTGGAATAAATTGTCTGTAATAATTGGCGAACCCCAAAAAACGTTGGATAGCACGGAGTCCGGAGGGGCGTGGCCAATCTAAGACGGCAGAGAGTTTGTCTGGATCCATTTGTAGTCCCTGGCCAGAGACCAAGTATCCTAGGAAAGGAAGAGATTGGCATTCAAACAGACATTTCTCAATTTTGGCATAGAGTTGATTGTCACGAAGTCTCTGAAGAACCATACGGACATGCTGGCGGTGTTCTTCTAGATTGGCAGAAAAAATCAGGATATCGTCCAGATATACAACAACACAGGAGTATAAGAGATCACGAAAAATTTCATTAACAAAGTCTTGGAAGACGGCAGGGGCGTTGCACAGGCCAAAGGGCATGACCAGATACTCAAAGTGTCCATCTCTGGTGTTAAATGCCGTTTTCCATTCATCCCCCTCTCTGATGCGGATGAGATTATAAGCACCTCTTAAGTCCAGTTTGGTAAAAATGTGGGCACCTTGGAGGCGATCAAAGAGTTCAGAGATGAGGGGTAGGGGGTAGCGGTTCTTAACCGTGATTTTATTAAGACCGCGGTAATCAATGCAAGGGCGTAGAGAGCCATCTTTTTTGGACACAAAGAAAAATCCGGCTCCGGCAGGAGAGGAGGATTTACGGATAAAGCCCTTTTTTAAATTTTCCTGGACGTATTCAGACATGGCAAGAGTCTCTGGGGCGGACAGAGGATAAATTCTGCCCCGGGGTGGAGTAGTGCCCGGGAGGAGGTCGATAGGACAATCATAAGGCCTGTGAGGAGGTAGAGTCTCCGCTTGTTTTTTGCAAAAAACATCCGCAAAGTCCATATAGGCCTTAGGGAGACCGGTTACAGGAGGAACCACAGGGTCACGGCAAGGGGTACTGGGAACCGGTTTTAGGCAGTCCTTGGAACAAGAGGGCCCCCAACTCTTGATCTCCCCAGTGGACCAATCCAGGGTTGGGGAATGAAGTTGAAGCCAGGGAAGTCCAAGGAGAATTTCCGAGGTGCAATTGGGGAGGACCAAAAGTTCAATCCTCTCATGATGAGATCCGATGCTCATAAGAAGGGGCTCCGTGCGGAAACGTATGGTACAGTCCAATCTTTCATTGTTTACACAATTGATGTAAAGGGGTCTGGCGAGACTGGTCACTGGGATGTTGAACCTGTTGACGAGAGAGGCCAAAATAAAATTTCCTGCAGATCCGGAGTCCAAGAAGGCCATGGTAGAGAAGGAGAAGGCAGAGGCAGACATCCGCACAGGCACAGTAAGACGTGGAGAAGCAGAGTAGACATCAAGGACTGTCTCACCTTTGTGCGGAGTCAGCGTACGTCTTTCCAGGCGGGGAGGACGGATAGGACAATCCTTCAGGATGTGTTCGGTACTAGCACAGTACAGGCAGAGGTTCTCCATGCGGCGTCGTGTCCTCTCTTGAGGTGTCAGGCGAGACCGGTCGACCTGCATAGCCTCCACGGCGGGAGGCACAGGAACGGATTGCAGGGGACCAGAGGAGAGAGGAGCCGAGGAGAAGAAACGCCTCGTGCGAACAGAGTCCATATCCTGGCGGAGCTCCTGACGCCTTTCGGAAAAACGCATGTCAATGCGAGTGGCTAGGTGAATGAGTTCATGTAGATTAGCAGGAATTTCTCGTGCGGCCAGAACATCTTTAATGTTGCTGGATAGGCCTTTTTTAAAGGTCGCGCAGAGGGCCTCATTATTCCAGGATAATTCTGAAGCAAGAGTACGGAATTGTACGGCGTACTCGCCAACGGAAGAATTACCCTGGACCAGGTTCAACAGGGCAGTCTCAGCAGAAGAGGCTCGGGCAGGTTCCTCAAAGACACTTCGGATTTCCGAGAAGAAGGAGTGTACAGAGGCAGTGACGGGGTCATTGCGGTCCCAGAGCGGTGTGGCCCAAGACAGGGCTTTTCCAGACAGAAGGCTGACTACGAAAGCCACCTTAGACCTTTCAGTGGGAAACTGGTCCGACATCATCTCCAAGTGCAGGGAGCATTGGGAAAGAAAGCCACGGCAAAACTTAGAGTCCCCATCAAATTTATCCGGCAAGGATAGGCGTAAACCAGAAGCGGCCACTCGCTGTGGAGGAGGTGCAGGAGCTGGCGGAGGAGATGACTGCTGAAGCTGTGGTAGTAACTGCTGTAGCATAACGGTCAGTTGAGACAGCTGTTGGCCTTGTTGCGCTATCTGTTGTGACTGCTGGGCGACCACCGTGGTGAGGTCAGCGACAACTGGCAGAGGAACTTCAGCGGGATCCATGGCCGGATCTACTGTCACGATGCCGGCTGGCAGGAGGTGGATCCTCTGTGCCAGAGAGGGATAGCGAGGACCGTGCTAGTGGACCGGTTCTAAGACACTACTGGTTTTCACCAGAGCCCGCCGCAAAGCGGGATGGTCTTGCTGCGGCGGTAGTGACCAGGTCGTATCCACTAGCAACGGCTCACCTCTCTGGCTGCTGAAGATAGGCGCGGTACAAGGGAGTAGGCAGAAGCAAGGTCGGACGTAGCAGAAGGTCGGGGCAGGCAGCAAGGATCGTAGTCAGGGGCAACGGCAGGAGGTCTGGAACACAGGCTAGGAACACACAAGGAAACGCTTTCACTGGCACGATGGCAACAAGATCCGGCAAGGAAGTGCAGGGGAAGCGAGGTGATATAGGGAAGTGCACAGGTGAAGACACTAATTGGAACCACTGCGCCAATCAGCGGCGCAGTGGCCCTTTAAATCGCAAAGACCCGGCGCGCGCGCGCCCTAGGGAGCGGGGCCGCGCGCGCCGGGACAGGACTGACGGAGAGCGAGTCAGGTACGGGAGCCGGGGTGCGCATCGCGAGCGGGCGCTACCCGCATCGCGAATCGCATCCCGGCTGGAGGCGGTATCGCAGCGCCCCGGGTCAGTGGATCTGACCGGAGCGCTGCAGTGAGGAGAGTGTAGCGAGCGCTCCGGGGAGGAGCGGGGACCCGGAGCGCTCGGCGTAACACATGTTCTGTACTCTTTACCTGTATTACTGAAGTGTATGCACTGACTGGTGTCTGGTAGTGCCCCCTACAGTACAGGAGGTATTACATGTTCTGTACTCTTTACCTGTATTACTGAAGTGTATGCACTGACTGGTGTCTGGTAGTGCCCCCTACAGTACAGGAGGTATTACATGTTCTGTACTCTTTACCTGTATTACTGAAGTGTATGCAATGACTGGTGTCTGGTAGCGCCCTCTACAGTACAGGGAGGTATTACATGTTCTGTACTCTTTACCTGTATTACTGAAGTGTATGCACTGACTGGTGTCTGGTAGCGCCCCCTACAGTACAGGGAGGTATTACATGTTCTGTACTCTTTACCTGTATTACTGAAGTGTATGCACTGACTGGTGTCTGGTAGCGCCTCCTACAGTACAGGGAGGTATTACATGTTCTGTACTCTTTACCTGTATTACTGAAGTGTATGCACTGACTGGTGTCTGGTAGCGCCCCCTACAGTACAGGAGGTATTACATGTTCTGTACTCTTTACCTGTATTACTGAAGTGTATGCACTGACTGGTGTCTGGTAGTGCCCCCTACAGTACAGGGAGGTATTACATGTTCTGTACTCTTTACCTGTATTACTGAAGTGTATGCACTGACTGGTAGCGCCCCCTACAGTAAAGGAGGTATTACATGTTCTGTACTCTTTACCTGTATTACTGAAGTGTATGCAATGACTGGTGTCTGGTAGTGCCCCCTACAGTACAGGGAGGTATTACATGTTCTCTTCTCTTTACCTGTATTACTGAAGTGTATGCACTGACTGGTGTCTGGTAGCGCCCCCTACAGTACAGGGAGGTATTACATGGTCTGTACTCTTTACCTGTATTACTGAAGTGTATGTACTGACCGGTGTCTGGTAGCGCCCCCTACAGTACAGGAGGTATTACATGTTCTGTACTCTTTACCTGTATTACTGAAGTGTATGCACTGACTGGTGTCTGGTAGCGCCCCCTACAGTACAGGGAGGTATTACATGTTCTGTACTCTTTACCTGTATTACTGAAGTGTATGCAATGACTGGTGTCTGGTAGCGCCCTCTACAGTACAGGGAGGTATTACATGTTCTGTACTCTTTACCTGTATTACTGAAGTGTATGCACTGACTGGTGTCTGGTAGTGCCCCCTACAGTACAGGGAGGTATTACATGTTCTGTACTCTTTACCTGTATTACTGAAGTGTATGCACTGACTGGTAGCGCCCCCTACAGTACAGGAGGTATTACATGTTCTGTACTCTTTACCTGTATTACTGAAGTGTATGCAATGACTGGTGTCTGGTAGTGCCCCCTACAGTACAGGGAGGTATTACATGTTCTCTTCTCTTTACCTGTATTACTGAAGTGTATGCACTGACTGGTGTCTGGTAGCGCCCCCTACAGTACAGGGAGGTATTACATGGTCTGTACTCTTTACCTGTATTACTGAAGTGTATGTTCTGACCGGTGTCTGGTAGCGCCCCCTACAGTACAGGAGGTATTACATGTTCTGTACTCTTTACCTGTATTACTGAAGTGTATGCACTGACTGGTGTCTGGTAGCGCCCCCTACAGTACAGGGAGGTATTACATGTTCTGTACTCTTTACCTGTATTACTGAAGTGTATGCAATGACTGGTGTCTGGTAGCGCCCTCTACAGTACAGGGAGGTATTACATGTTCTGTACTCTTTACCTGTATTACTGAAGTGTATGCACTGACTGGTGTCTGGTAGCGCCCCCTACAGTACAGGGAGGTATTACATGTTCTGTACTCTTTACCTGTATTACTGAAGTGTATGCACTGACTGGTGTCTGGTAGTGCCCCCTACAGTACAGGGAGGTATTACATGTTCTGTACTCTTTACCTGTATTACTGAAGTGTATGCACTGACTGGTAGCGCCCCCTACAGTATAGGGAGGTATTACATGTTCTGTACTCTTTACCTGTATTACTGAAGTGTATGCAATGACTGGTGTCTGGTAGCGCCCCCTACAGTACAGGGAGGTATTACATGTTCTGTACTCTTTACCTGTATTACTGAAGTGTATGCACTGACTGGTGTCTGGTAGCGCCCCCTACAGTACAGGGAGGTATTACATGTTCTGTACACTTTACCTGTATTACTGAAGTGTATGCACTGACTGGTGTCTGGTAGCGCCCTCTACAGTACAGGGAGGAATTACATGTTCTGTACTCTTTACCTGTATTACTGAAGTGTATGCACTGACTGGTGTCTGGTAGTGCCCCCTACAGTACAGGAGGTATTACATGTTCTGTACTCTTTACCTGTATTACTGAAGTGTATGCACTGACTGGTGTCTGGTAGTGCCCCCTACAGTACAGGAGGTATTACATGTTCTGTACTCTTTACCTGTATTACTGAAGTGTATGCACTGACTGATGTACTGATACTTTAATTAAAAAAAGTGATTTGAAACAAGTTTAAAATCACTCTTAAATTCGGCCACTAGGGGTCGCCCTCCTAGTGGCCGAATGCATTCGGCAGTGACGTCACCACTGAATTTCGACTTTAAGCCTGGCAATGAGTCGAAATTCAGGCACTGCGGTGCTCGCTCCCCGCCTGTCAATCAAACAGGCAAGAGCGAGCACGCTGATAGCTGGGGCTGCGCGCATTGGCCAGCTCCACTGGCCTCGCGCGTGGCCCTGCCCGCCCGCCCCAGTTGCCCTGTCCGGAGGCAGCGCGCGCACTCATTGCTGCGCTGATCCTTTGGATGGGTAAATCTGCACTAGGGGAATGGGGTGGGGGAAGTGGGGTTCGGGGGAGCGCCGCCGCTGCTCAGCACTAGAGGCATGGTGGGTGGGAGCGGGGTTCGGGAGAGCGCCGCCGCTGCTCAGCACTAGAGGCATGGTGGGTGGGAGCGGGGTTCGGGAGAGCGCCGCCGCTGCTCAGCAGGAGCGCTCAGTACTAGACGCATGGTGGTGGTGGGGGGGGGGGGGGGGCGGGGTTCAGGAGAGCTCGGCCGCTGCTCCGGGAGTGGAGTAGCACTGCTGCGCTAACAAAGTTATTGTTTTCACCACAGGGTGCCTCCAGCTGTCTCACCACTACAACTCCCAGAATGCCCTGACAGCCAGTAGATGTCAGGGCAAGCTGGGAGTTGTAGTGGTCAAAAAGCTGGAAGCACCCTGTATAGTAAACGAAGGGCGGAAGTGTCGGCCCCAGCAGGCATCAGTGACGTCACGCCTGCTAAGGAAGTCTGCCTGGTATTGAGCACACTGCCAGGCAGACAAAAAGCCATTTTAATATAGTATAAAAAAAAATGTAAAGGCAGGGAGGGGGTTAGGGATAGATGGGCAATAGGCAGGGACAGAAAGAAAAAGAAATGGATGGTGGGAGCTACCCTTTAAAATTCTCTCCCGATGGTATCGTGTGCCTTTGGTATTACACAGCTGGTACCCATCGGTCCCTGCATCCTGTTGGAGGTGCGGAACTGCCGAGGGAATGATGTCACATATCTGGTGGAGTTGCCCAGCCTTGTCTTCTTTTTGGCATTCTGTTCTCTCCACTATACACACAGTGATTGGGATTTCCATCTCTCATGACCCTGGTGCGGTGCTACTATTCATGCTTCCTATGGCTGCCCCCAAATTTAAACGCTCACTCTTACGACACTTCCTACAGGCAGCTAAGACGGTCATTCCGCGATATTGGCGCTCCCTGGGGAATGGGTGGCTGAAGTAGCCTCCATCCACCGCATGGAAGAACTTCTGGCTGTCTCTCCTTCAGACTCGGCTCGCTACATCTCCACTTGGCCTGGTCTAGTTTTTGTGCTTCGGATGCCTTCTGCTCAGGGTCTCCTACCCAGGGGTCCTCCACGGTGTAACTCTTTCCTCTTCTCTTTCTCCTGATGCGTTTCTATATTCCCTCTATGTCCTCTCATTGGTCTATGCTGTTTCTGCTCTGCTCTTTTATCTCTCCCTCCTTTGCGTACGACAGATCGGAGGGGGGAGCTGCGTACGACAGATCGGAGGGGGAGCTGCGTACGGCTGATCGGAGGGGGAGCTGCGTACGACAGATCGGAGGGGGAGCTGCGTACGACAGATCGGAGGGGGAGCTGCGTACGGCTGATCGGAGGGGGGAGCTGCGTACGCCTGATCGGAGGGGGAGCTGCGTACGGCAGATCGGAGGGGGGGAGCTGCGTACGGCAGATCGGAGGGGGAGCTGCGTACGGCTGATAGGAGGGGGAGCTGCGTACGCCTGATCGGAGGGGGAGCTGCGTACGCCTGATCGGAGGGGGAGCTGCGTACAGCTGATCGGAGGGGGAGCTGCGTACGGCTGATCGGAGGGGGAGCTGCGTACGGCTGATCGGAGGGGGAGCTGCGTACGGCTGATCGGAGGGGGAGCTGCGTACGGCAGATCGGAGGGGGAGCTGCGTATGGCTGATTGGAGGGGGAGCTGCGTACGGCTGATCGGAGGGGGAGCTGTGTATGGCTGATCGGAGGGGGAGCTGTGTATGGCTGATCGGAGGGGGAGCTGTGTACGGCAGACGGAAGTCTATTCACTGATAATAAGACCTTCCCTGATCTGCAGCCATTGTACCAGAGCCAAGAATTACTCAAGAGGAGAGAATTAAAGGGCAAGTAAAGTGCTTACTGTAATGTACAAGAAGCCGAGAAGGAAGAGTAGGGTGTCAAAAAGTATAAAGCAGATTACTAATATAGTGTTATTACTCAAAAAGGAACCGATCCCTCCACATCAGTTGTGCCCTTTTTCTTGTAAGCTGTGGCTCTCAAAGCAGTCTATTCCTCCCTCTCCCCCTCCTGTCAGCACAGGATGAAAACAGTGATGTGAAAGGGTGAGTTTGTATTATTGCTCATTAGACTAGACTTTTAGATAAGGCAGCAGTGAAGCCGTTCACAGTCACAGTAGTTTCCCTCAAAACTGGCTCCCTGCTGCCTTATCTGAGTCATGAAACTAATGGGCAGTTATACCAGCTCCCCCTTTCACATCCCTGGTCTTGTTAGGTCCTGACAGGAGTGGAGGTGGGACAGGATCTCTACATTCAGAGTCTGTGATGTGACGTCACAGCTTACAAGGGAGACAGCTCAGCTGATATGGAGAGATCTGTGCACTATGGATTATAACATATTATTAAGTTGCTTTATTATACTTTTTGACACTATACACAGGTTGTTTCTTTCTCTGGAGTACCCCTTTAAGTTTGAAATGTTAGTGATATGGTAGTTTTGACTGGTGGGGGCCAGGGTGTTGAGACCACCACTGACTGCTAAAAAGAATGTGCAGGTGTACAGCTGAGCTATGGCTCCTCAGAGAGGGACATGTGCAGTGTACAGATCCATAGAAAAGCTATAAAGCAGTATTACCTAGCCAGGGTACCTTCAGCTGTTGCAAAACTACAACTCCCAGCATGCCCGGACAGCCGTTTGCTGTCCGGGCATGCTGGGAGTTGTAGTTTTGCAACTGCTGGAGGCACCCTGGTTGGCAAATCCTGATCTATAGCACCTAGGTCAGTGTTCACTAACCAGAGCGCCTCCAGCTGTTGCAGAACTACAACTTCCAGCATGCACTAATAGTCCCGGTTGGCAAACAGTGGTCTATCGGTATTTTCCCAGCTCAGTCTATCCTCATGGAGATCTCCTGCGGCCGCACACTTGTTCCTCCTTATCAGAAATAAACAGATGAGAGAACACGGCGCAGCGATCAGAGACAAAACATCTTCTGCTGCCAAGAGTCGCGGTGTCCTGTGCCGGTCAGGAAGAACCAGACTCCATCCCCTGCCAGGAACTTGTTATTAATACTGAATAATTGTTACATCTACAGCAACCAGGAAATACAGCACGACCGGATGGGACCGAACTCCGTGTGTCAGGGGGGGAGATGGGTGGCACAGGGGGTTGGTGTTAGGGTCCTGGCAGCACAGAGGACACCAGATACGGAGAACGGTTTCCCCCAATGTGGAGACATCGCACCCGGCAGAGACAGAGGAGGAACAAATAATGATCAGACACGGTTTAAACTTGTTTTTTTTATTTAGGTTCTTTGACTGCCCTGTCATTTTTAATCTTCCAAAATGCAGTTTTGTAGATTTTATTTTTTTTTAAGTGGGTTTTAGTCTTTTTTTTCCCCCTCATGAAAAGCAAAAAAAAAAAAAAAGGCGCAGATCCCACCTGAATCTTATAACGTAGTGTACTGTCCTAGGGTCTATTCACATGGCAGGATTTCCGGTTGCGGAATTCCGCTTCAAATTAAAGCCCATAGACTTCTATGGGACTCCGCACTCCCACTTCTGAATGGGAGCAAGTGGAAATTTAGAAGTGTGAATGGGAGTGCGGTATCCCATAGATGTCTATGGGCTTTAATTTGAGGCGGAATTCCACAACTGGAAACTCTGCCGTCTGAATAGACCCTTAAAGCAGTGGTCTCAAAGATGGCGTGTAAGTATGGGGGAGGGAACAAGGCTGTGCTGGGGGTAGTGCGTCCCATATCTCCGCAGTAGGCAGCGGAGGTCACCAATAGAGGGCGACAAGTGGGTGCTAGGCAACCTGAAAGAGGGAGCCCATAGAGGAGGAATAACCATGTGACGCCTCACATCTGTATTTACTGCGATGGATTTCGGCTTTAACACAAATACAAAAAAAAAAAAACATAAAAAGTGTATAAAAAAAATATAATTTACAGAAATTGAAAAAAAAAACAACAAAAACTAACGAACAACGGTGAAAGACGATGAACTCAGGGTCAGGTCGGTTTTTGAAGGGTATAAAACTTTGAGGTTCCCGTCGGCGTCCGTCACTCGCACCTGCTCCAGCACCAGATCACAGCCGCCCCCCGCCTCCAGGTTTGGCGCAGCCGCTGGCGGTTGCCGAGTGTCACCTCCGTCAGGTTCCGGGTCGGACGCAGCTTCTTCCTCTTTGTTCTCTATGGTGAATTTATGCAGTTCTGCCATTTTCTGTGAAAGAAGAAAGACAAGGAAGTCAGAGATGGGAACAGGATTGAAAAAACATGGCCGCCTCCCCCTGGACACCACAGCGCTCTCAACTGCAGTATAATGGCCGCCTCCCCCTGGACACCACAGCGCTCTCATCTGCAGTATAATGGCCACCTCCCCCTGGACACCACAGCGCTGTCAACTGCAGTATAATGGCCGCCTCCCCCTGGACACCACAGCGCTCTCATCTGCAGTATAATGGCCACCTCCCCCTGGACACCACAGCGCTGTCAACTGCAGTATAATGGCCGCCTCCCCCTGGACACCACAGCGCTCTCATCTGCAGTATAATGGCCACCTCCCCCTGGACACCACAGCGCTGTCAACTGCAGTATAATGGCCGCCTCCCCCTGGACACCACAGCGCTCTCATCTGCAGTATAATGGCCGCCTCCCCCTGGACACCACAGCGCTCTCATCTGCAGTATAATGGCCACCTCCCCCTGGACACCACAGCGCTCTCATCTGCAGTATAACGGCCGCCTCCCCCTGGACACCACAGCGCTCTCATCTGCAGTATAATGGCCACCTCCCCCTGGACACCACAGCGCTCTCATCTGCAGTATAATGGCCGCCTCCCCCTGGACACCACAGCGCTCTCATCTGCAGTACAATAGCCTCCCCCTGGACACCACAGCGCTCTCATCTGCAGTATAATGGCCGCCTCCCCCTGGATACCACAGTGCTCTCATCTGCAGTATAATGGCCGCCTCCCCCTGGACACCACAGCGCCCTTGTCTGCAGTATGATGACTGCCCCCCCCCCCCCCCTGGACACCGCAGCGCTCTCGTCTGCAGTATAATGGCCGCCTCCCCCTGGACACCACAGCGCTCTCATCTGCAGTATAATGGCCACCTCCCCCTGGACACCACAGCGCTCTCATCTGCAGTATAATGGCCGCCTCCCCCTGGACACCACAGCGCTCTCATCTGCAGTACAATAGCCTCCCCCTGGACACCACAGCGCTCTCATCTGCAGTATAATGGCCGCCTCCCCCTGGATACCACAGTGCTCTCATCTGCAGTATAATGGCCGCCTCCCCCTGGACACCACAGCGCCCTTGTCTGCAGTATGATGACTGCCCCCCCCCCCCCTGGACACCGCAGCGCTCTCGTCTGCAGTATAATGGCCGCCTCCCCCTGGACACCACAGCGCTCTCATCTGCAGTATAATGGCCGCCTCCCCCTGGACACCACAGCGCTCTCAACTGCAGTATAATGGCCGCCTCCCCCTGGACACCACAGCGCTCTCATTTGCAGTATAATGGCCTCCTCCCCCTGGACACCACAGCGCTGTCAACTGCAGTATAATGGCCGCCTCCCCCTGGACACCACAGCGCTCTCATCTGCAGTATAATGGCCGCCTCCCCCTGGACACCACAGCGCTCTCATCTGCAGTATAATGGCCACCTCCCCCTGGACACCACAGCGCTCTCATCTGCAGTATAACGGCCGCCTCCCCCTGGACACCACAGCGCTCTCATCTGCAGTATAATGGCCACCTCCCCCTGGACACCACAGCGCTCTCATCTGCAGTATAATGGCCACCTCCCCCTGGACACCACAGCGCTCTCATCTGCAGTATAACGGCCGCCTCCCCCTGGACACCACAGCGCTCTCATCTGCAGTATAATGGCCACCTCCCCCTGGACACCACAGCGCTCTCATCTGCAGTACAATAGCCTCCCCCTGGACACCACAGCGCTCTCATCTGCAGTATAATGGCCGCCTCCCCCTGGATACCACAGTGCTCTCATCTGCAGTATAATGGCCGCCTCCCCCTGGACACCACAGCGCCCTTGTCTGCAGTATGATGACTGCCCCCCCCCCCCCCTGGACACCGCAGCGCTCTCGTCTGCAGTATAATGGCCGCCTCCCCCTGGACACCACAGCGCTCTCATCTGCAGTATAATGGCCGCCTCCCCCTGGACACCACAGCGCTCTCAACTGCAGTATAATGGCCGCCTCCCCCTGGACACCACAGCGCTCTCATTTGCAGTATAATGGCCTCCTCCCCCTGGACACCACAGCGCTGTCAACTGCAGTATAATGGCCGCCTCCCCCTGGACACCACAGCGCTCTCATCTGCAGTATAATGGCCGCCTCCCCCTGGACACCACAGCGCTCTCATCTGCAGTATAATGGCCACCTCCCCCTGGACACCACAGCGCTCTCATCTGCAGTATAACGGCCGCCTCCCCCTGGACACCACAGCGCTCTCATCTGCAGTACAATAGCCTCCCCCTGGACACCACAGCGCTCTCATCTGCAGTATAATGGCCGCCTCCCCCTGGATACCACAGTGCTCTCATCTGCAGTATAATGGCCGCCTCCCCCTGGACACCACAGCGCCCTTGTCTGCAGTATGATGACTGCCCCCCCCCCCCCCCCTGGACACCGCAGCGCTCTCGTCTGCAGTATAATGGCCGCCTCCCCCTGGACACCACAGCGCTCTCATCTGCAGTATAATGGCCACCTCCCCCTGGACACCACAGCGCTCTCATCTGCAGTATAATGGCCGCCTCCCCCTGGACACCACAGCGCTCTCATCTGCAGTACAATAGCCTCCCCCTGGACACCACAGCGCTCTCATCTGCAGTATAATGGCCGCCTCCCCCTGGATACCACAGTGCTCTCATCTGCAGTATAATGGCCGCCTCCCCCTGGACACCACAGCGCCCTTGTCTGCAGTATGATGACTGCCCCCCCCCCCTGGACACCGCAGCGCTCTCGTCTGCAGTATAATGGCCGCCTCCCCCTGGACACCACAGCGCTCTCATCTGCAGTATAATGGCCGCCTCCCCCTGGACACCACAGCGCTCTCAACTGCAGTATAATGGCCGCCTCCCCCTGGACACCACAGCGCTCTCATTTGCAGTATAATGGCCTCCTCCCCCTGGACACCACAGCGCTCTCGTCTGCAGTATAATGGCCACCTCCCCCTGGACACCACAGCGCTCTCGTCTGCAGTATAATGGCCGCCTCCCCCTGGACACCACAGCGCTCTCCTCTGTAGTATTATAGCCGCCTCCCCCTGGACACCACAGTGCTCTCATCTGCACTATGATGGCCTCCTCCTCCTGGACACCATAGTGCCCTCATCTGTAGTATTATAGCCGCCTCCCCCTGGACACCACAGCGCTCTCATCTGCACTATGATGGCCTCCTCCTCCTGGACACCACAGTGCTCTCATCTATAGTATTATAGCCGCCTCCCTGTGGACACCATAGTGCTCTCCTCTGTAGTATTATAGCCGCCTCCCCCTGGACACCACAGCGCTCTCCTCTGTAGTATTATAGCCGCCTCCCCCTGGACACCACAGCGCTCTCATCTGCAGTACAATAGCCTCCTCCTGGACACCACAGCGCTCTCATCTGCAGTATAATGGCCTCCTCCTCCTGGACACCATAGTGCCCTCATCTGTAGTATTATAGCCGCCTCCCCCTGGACACCACAGCGCTCTCATCTGCACTATGATGGCCTCCTCCTCCTGGACACCACAGTGCTCTCATCTGTAGTATTATAGCCGCCTCCCTGTGGACACCATAGTGCTCTCATCTGTAGTATTATAGCCGCCTCCCCCTGGACACCACAGCGCTCTCCTCTGTAGTATTATAGCCGCCTCCCCCTGGACACCACAGCGCTCTCCTCTGTAGTATTACAGCTGCCTCCCCCTGGACACCACAGCGCTCTCCTCTGTAGTATTATAGCCGCCTCCCCCTGGACACCACAGCGCTCTCCTCTGTAGTATTACAGCTGCCTCCCACTGGACACCACAGCGCTCTCATCTGCAGTACAATAGCCTCCTCCTGGACACCACAGCGCTCTCATCTGCAGTATAATGCCCGCCTCCCCCTGGACACCACAGCACTCTCATCTGCAGTATAATGGCCGCCTCCCCCTGGACACCACAGCACTCTCATCTGCAGTACAATAGCCTCCCCCTGGACACCACAGCGCTCTCATCTGCAGTATAATGGCCGCCTCCCCCTGGACACCACAGCGCTCTCATCTGCAGTACAATAGCCTCCCCCTGGACACCACAGCGCTCTCATCTGCAGTACAATAGCCTCCCCCTGGACACCACAGCGCTCTCATCTGCAGTACAATAGCCTCCCCCTGGACACCACAGCGCTCTCATCTGCAGTATAATGGCCGCCTCCCCCTGGACACCACAGCGCTCTCATCTGCAGTATAATGGCCGCCTCCCCCTGGACACCACAGCGCTCTCATCTGCAGTATAATGGCCGCCTCCCCCTAGACACCACAGCGCTCTCATCTGCAGTATAATGGCCGCCTCCCCCTGGACACCACAGCGCTCTCATCTGCAGTATAATGGCCGCCTCCCCCTGGACACCACAGCGCTCTCATCTGCAGTATAATGGCCGCCTCCCCCTGGACACCACAGCGCTCTCATCTGCAGTATAATGGCCGCCTCCCCCTGGACACCACAGCGCTCTCATCTGCAGTATGACCCAGGTTTATTTTATAGACTGCAATACCAGACACAACCTGAGGACACGGGTGGTGCTGCTTCTAGGAAAATACAACTCTTTCTGCAGCCTCATCCATCCAATCTTCCAAGCATTAACATGTACAACAAATGACAGCAAAGGGTTAAAGGGGCACTCCACTGCGCAGTTATTTTTACTTTAGCAATGGTAACCTGATCACAAAAATATCCAGATGTCTGGTGCCGATCGATCAGATCTGTGATGGCTGCGCAGCGCCCCCGCAGGGGAAATTAAGCATTACACCTTCTCTTTATGTGCCTTGTGGGGTCCTCTGGACCCTCCGCTCCGGCTGATACACGAATCCTCCAAAATAAGGGACCGAACTCCAATATGGACTCTCAATAGACGCTTGTACATTTGACTACAGACGTGTTCACACTTGGCGTGGAATTTGTGTGTAAATTCTGTAGTGTGAACTTTCCCTAAAACAATCAGCGAGATCCCACAGAGACGGAGAACTAAGGTATCAGCCAATCAGGAGCCGGGAAAGATGGGTGACACGCTCTTCCTGTAATGGCAGATGTTCCTCTCACTTCCACTGATCATCACTAGTCACAGATCTGGGCGCCGGCCGCACGTGACCGTATATCAGAGGGGATGGAATTACACGCTGCGCACACAGTCTACTATTTCCATTAAAGCCATTGCATCCAAAAATAACTAACACATTGTACCGAGATACAGCTCCGAACAAGTGAAAACAAAGAGTCCTCCGCCCCGATCCCGCGCACAGCAAACGGATCAGATGGCGAAAACAAGAGAACATGAACGTCCTTCAAGATGGCCGCCTTATATAGTCTCCAGGACTGAGGAGTCAGATGATCGCGGCTCCGACAGGACACGACCCCCGCAGTGCAGCCGCCATGTAAAGGGGGGGGGGGGGGGGGGGATCACATGATTTACGCAGCGTTTATATGAGAACAGAGCGGGGACCCTATAATACACAATGGTTTGAGGTTCCGCAGCCCAGGTGCGTATTATATGCTACACGAGCTGCTGGGGGGGTGTAATATGAGGTTCTGCAGCAGCTGGGGTGTGTGCATTATGAGGTTCCGCAGCCCAGGTGCGTATTATATGCTACACGAGCAGCTGGGGGGGGGGGGGGGTGTAATATGAGGTTCTGCAGCAGCTGGGGTGTGTGCATTATGAGGTTCCGCAGCATCTGGGGGTAGCATAATATGAGGTTCTGCAGCAGCTGGGGTGTGTGTAATATGAGGTTCTGCAGCAGCTGGGGTGTGTGTAATATGAGGTTCTGCAGCAGCTGGGGGTGTATATTATGAGGTTCTGCAGCAGCTGAGGAACCGAATTGTAGCAGTATTGACTATTTCTTCCCAATAAATCAATGTAAACTGATGAACAGAATTTAGTGAAGCGGAGGCGATCAGCGGAGGCGATCAGCGGAGGCGATCAGCGGAGGCGATCAGCGGAGGCGATCAGCGGAGGCGATCAGCGGAGGCGATCAGCGGAGGCGATCAGCGGAGGCGATCAGCGGAGACTCACCGTGATCAGGGCGTCCATGACATCTTTACAGGTCTGCAGCCCGCAGGGACTGGTCACCTCCAGGAGAAGGTCCCGGGTGGATTTAATGATCTGGGAAAATAATCAGAATTATTAATTACACAGGATCAGTGCAGAGCGACTTCACTATTAAAGGGGCACTCCACCCCATACACAGGTATCACACAGATAATATACAATGTAATCCATAGGATAGGAGATAAGTATATGTAAGGGGGGGGGGGGGGGGATCCTAACCTCAGGACAGAGGTCACATGACCAGATATCGCTGAGCCGCGCTGCATCACTACTGCGCATCCACATTGGACGGTGACTGTGGGGTCTGAGTAACGCCTGCGCCGCGTTCCCCGTTATCCACCGTGATTCAGCGCGACCCCATGTGACCCTACAGCCCCAAATACAACAGAAATAACTACAACCTACCTTGGTCTTGTCGCTGTTTGTGATTGGTGGGAAGGAGATGACGGTGTTTTCGGCATCTACCAAACACGGGTAATTCTCTTTACCGTCCAATATATGAAGGTACCTGGAGAACAGAGGAACATGTGACTATCACCCCCTCCGGATACCCCGTAACATGTATAGATGAGAGCGCCATGCAGTACAGCTGCTCACCACTGGGGGGCTAAATACAACGAGCGCTAGAGGACGCTGCGGCTGAACGGCATTTCATTAGACATTATGGGATACATTATTATCATTATGGGATACATTATTATGGGATACATTATTATTATTCTGGGATACATTATCATTATGGGATACATTATCAGATACATTATTATCATTATGGGATACATTACCAGACATCCCTCTAGTTCAATGTTTCCCAACCAATGTGCCTCCAGCAGTTGCAAAGCTACAACTTCCAGCTGGTCCGGGCATGCTGGGAGTTGTACTTTTGCAATACTGGTTGGGAAATGCCGCACTAGATCTAACAAAGGAGCCCACAGAGTCTGTATGGAAGGCAGAAATGGCGGAGCGTGCACGTGTATGTGGAAGGTAGAGATGGCGGAGCGTGCATGTGGAAGGCAGAGAGGGCGGAGCGTGCATGTGGAAGGCAGAGAGGGCGGAGCGTGCATGTGGAAGGCAGAGAGGGCGGAGCGTGCATGTGGAAGGCAGAGATGGCGGAGCGTGCATGTGGAAGGCAGAGAGGGCGGAGCGTGCATGTGGAAGGCAGAGAGGGCGGAGCGTGCATGTGGAAGGCAGAGAGGGCGGAGCGTGCATGTGGAAGGCAGAGAGGGCGGAGCGTGCATGTGGAAGGCAGAGAGGGCGGAGCGTGCATGTGGAAGGCAGAGAGGGCGGAGCGTGCATGTGGAAGGCAGAGAGGGCGGAGCGTGCATGTGTATGTGGAAGGCAGAGATGGCGGAGCGTGCATGTATGTGGAAGGCAGAGATGGCGGAGCGTGCATGTATGTGGAAGGCAGAGATGGCAGAGCGTGCATGTGGAAGGCAGAGAGGGCGGAGCGTGCATGTGTATGTGGAAGGCAGAGATGGCGGAGCGTGCATGTGTATGTGGAAGGCAGAGATGGCGGAGCGTGCATGTGGAAGACAGAGAGGGCGGAGCTTGAATGTGTAAGGCAGAGATGGCGGAGCGTGCATGTGGAAGGCAGAGAGGGCGGAGCGTGCATGTGGAAGGCAGAGATGGCGGAGCGTGCATGTGGAAGGCAGAGAGGGCGGAGCGTGCATGTGCAAGGCAGAGAGGGCGGAGCGTGCATGTGGAAGGCAGAGAGGGCAGAGCGTGCATGTGGAAGGCAGAGATGGCGGAGCGTGCATGTGTATGTGGAAGGAAGAGATGGCAGAGCGTGCATGTGGAAGGCAGAGATGGCGGAGCGTGCATGTGGAAGGCAGAGATGGCGGAGCGTGCATGTGGAAGGCAGAGATGGCGGAGCGTGCATGTGGAAGGCAGAGATGGCGGAGCGTGCATGTGCAAGGCAGAGAGGGCAGAGCGTGCATGTGGAAGGCAGAGATGGCGGAGCGTGCATGTGGAAGGCAGAGATGGCGGAGCGTGCATGTGGAAGGCAGAGATGGCGGAGCGTGCATGTGGAAGGCAGAGATGGCGGAGCGTGCATGTGGAAGGCAGAGATGGCGGAGCGTGCATGTGCAAGGCAGAGATGGCGGAGCGTGCATGTGCAAGGCAGAGAGGGCAGAGCGTGCATGTGGAAGGCAGAGATGGCGGAGCGTGCATGTGTATGTGGAAGGAAGAGATGGCAGAGCGTGCATGTGGAAGGCAGAGATGGCAGAGCGTGCATGTGGAAGGCAGAGATGGCGGAGCGTGCATGTGGAAGGCAGAGATGGCGGAGCGTGCATGTGGAAGGCAGAGATGGCGGAGCGTGCATGTGGAAGGCAGAGATGGCGGAGCGTGCATGTGGAAGGCAGAGATGGCGGAGCGTGCATGTGCAAGGCAGAGATGGCGGAGCGTGCATGTGCAAGGCAGAGAGGGCAGAGCGTGCATGTGGAAGGCAGAGATGGCGGAGCGTGCATGTGTATGTGGAAGGAAGAGATGGCAGAGCGTGCATGTGGAAGGCAGAGATGACAGAGCGTGCATGTGGAAGGCAGAGATGGCGGAGCGTGCATGTGGAAGGCAGAGATGGCGGAGCGTGCATGTGGAAGGCAGAGATGGCGGAGCGTGCATGTGGAAGGCAGAGATGGCGGAGCGTGCATGTGGAAGGCAGAGATGGCGGAGCGTGCATGTGGAAGGCAGAGATGGCGGAGCGTGCATGTGGAAGGCAGAGATGGCGGAGCGTGCATGTGCAAGGCAGAGAGGGCAGAGCGTGCATGTGGAAGGCAGAGATGGCGGAGCGTGCATGTGTATGTGGAAGGAAGAGATGGCGGAGCGTGCATGTGCAAGGCAGAGAGGGCAGAGCGTGCATGTGGAAGGCAGAGATGGCGGAGCGTGCATGTGGAAGGAAGAGATGGCAGAGCGTGCATGTGGAAGGCAGAGATGGCAGAGCGTGCATGTGGAAGGCAGAGATGGCGGAGCGTGCATGTGGAAGGCAGAGATGGCGGAGCGTGCATGTGGAAGGCAGAGATGGCAGAGCGTGCATGTGGAAGGCAGAGATGGCGGAGCGTGCATGTGGAAGGCAGAGATGGCGGAGCGTGCATGTGGAAGGCAGAGATGGCGGAGCGTGCATGTGGAAGGCAGAGATGGCGGAGCGTGCATGTGGAAGGCAGAGATGGTGGAGCGTGCATGTGGAAGGCAGAGATGGTGGAGCGTGCATGTGGAAGGCAGAGATGGCGGAGCGTGCATGTGTATGTGGAAGGAAGAGATGTCTGGGAGCTGCTTATTCCCATCTGCCCAATCAGGACACGTGAACACTCGGCCAAGCTGAGTGTGCATGTGTGGGGGGGCAGAAATGCAAGTGGCCGAGCAGACGCCTCCTGAGTCCAGAACCCCTACCCCCCCCACACCCCCGATCCTCTCTGCGTTATCCGATCAGCTTCCCCCGGATTAGTAATGTTATACAGGTGGGATCGGCCCTCCCTCCCCCGCTGCACACAATGTCTCCCGGCCGGACCCGCGGTCTCGTCTGCCAGGAATCTCATCCTTGAGAAGACGGGAGGATTATGTAAGAGACGGCGAGGAGACACCTGCGCCATTCACCAGTGTGAACTGAGCCGACCGCTCCGAGGACAATACATGAAGAGTCTCTGAGGAGGGCGAATGCCAAACAGGACAAACACCGCGCTGCCTGTGAGGCCATCAGGTCACGGCTCGTCTGAAGAGGCTACGTATCCGAGCTGCGCAATTCTTTTCACTAGGTAACGGATCACAGCAAAACCATCGGCTCCTACATAGAATATGTGCAATAAAGTCAATATAATAAGGGGCCACTACTACTCATTTTCTGCATTAGTGTTTCCCAACCAGGGTGCCTCCAGCTGTTGCAAAACTAAAAAAAGCTGTTGCTGGGAGTTGTAGTTTTGCAACAGCTGGAGGCACCCTGGTTGGGAAACACTGCTCTGGATAACAAAGTGCATTCTGCATGGGGGTCTCCATCCCTCCATGATGTCCACGGGTACAGACACGGCAGCGCTATATACACGATGTCCACGGGTACAGACACGGCAGCGCTATATACACGATGTCCACGGGTACAGACACGGCAGCGCTATATACACGATGTCCACGGGTACAGACACGGCAGCGCTATATACACGATGTCCACGGGTACAGACACGGCAGCGGTATATACACGATGTCCACGGGTACAGACACGGCAGCGGTATATACACGATGTCCACGGGTACAGACACGGCAGCGCTATATACACGATGTCCACGGGTACAGACACGGCAGCGGTATATACACGATGTCCACGGGTACAGACACGGCAGCGCTATATACACGATGTCCACGGGTACAGACACGGCAGCGGTATATACACGATGTCCACGGGTACAGACACGGCAGCGCTATATACACGATGTCCACGGGTACAGACACGGCAGCGGTATATACACGATGTCCACGGGTACAGACACGGCAGCAGTATATACACGATGTCCACGGGTACAGACACGGCAGCGGTATATACACGATGTCCACGGGTACAGACACGGCAGCGGTATATACACGATGTCCACGGGTACAGACACGGCAGCGGTATATACACGATGTCCACGGATACAGACACGGCAGCAGTATATACACGATGTCCACGGGTACAGACACGGCAGCGCTATATACACGATGTCCACGGGTACAGACACGGCAGCGCTATATACACGATGTCCACGGGTACAGACACGGCAGCGCTATATACACGATGTCCACGGGTACAGACACGGCAGCGGTATATACACGATGTCCACGGGTACAGACACGGCAGCGCTATATACATGATGTCCACGGGTACAGACACGGCAGCGGTATATACACGATGTCCACGGGTACAGACACGGCAGCGCTATATACACGATGTCCACGGGTACAGACACGGCAGCGCTATATACATGATGTCCACGGGTACAGACACGGCAGCGGTATATACACGATGTCCACGGGTACAGACACGGCAGCGCTATATACACGATGTCCACGGGTACAGACACGGCAGCGCTATATACACGATGTCCAAGGGTACAGACACGGCAGCGGTATATACACGATGTCCACGGGTACAGACACGGCAGCGCTATATACACGATGTCCACGGGTACAGACACGGCAGCGCTATATACACGATGTCCACGGGTACAGACACGGCAGCGGTATATACACGATGTCCACGGGTACAGACACGGCAGCGGTATATACACGATGTCCACGGGTACAGACACGGCAGCGGTATATACACGATGTCCACGGGTACAGACACGGCAGCGCTATATACACGATGTCCACGGGTACAGACACGGCAGCGGTATATACACGATGTCCACGGGTACAGACACGGCAGCGGTATATACACGATGTCCACGGGTACAGACACGGCAGCAGTATATACACGATGTCCACGGGTACAGACACGGCAGCGCTATATACTGATGTCCACGGGTACAGACACGGCAGCGCTATATACACGATGTCCACGGGTACAGACACGGCAGCGCTATATACACGATGTCCACGGGTACAGACACGGCAGCGCTATATACATGATGTCCACGGGTACAGACACGGCAGCGCTATATACATGATGTCCACGGGTACAGACACGGCAGCGGTATATACACGATGTCCACGGGTACAGACACGGCAGCGCTATATACACGATGTCCACGGGTACAGACACGGCAGCGCTATATACACGATGTCCACGGGTACAGACACGGCAGCGCTATATACACGATGTCCAAGGGTACAGACACGGCAGCGGTATATACACGATGTCCACGGGTACAGACACGGCAGCGGTATATACACGATGTCCCCGGGTACAGACACGGCAGCGCTATATACACGATGTCCACGGGTACAGACACGGCAGCGCTATATACACGATGTCCCCGGGTACAGACACGGCAGCGCTATATACACGATGTCCACGGGTACAGACACGGCAGCGCTATATACATGATGTCCTCCGGTACAGACACGGCATCGGTATATACATGTTGTCATGGCGACTATGCAACCGCTGCAGCTCTACCTGCGCCACAATAGAGTCCGGCATTTTGTGTAACTCCCATTGACTTCACTTTTTACTCAACTTCCAATTAAGTTAATGGTAATAATGTAATACAGTATACAGGGCCGTGTGTCTGCTTCCTGATCGTCTCTTATCGGGGGCAGGGGGTCCTCCATATTGGGATGGGTGGGGGCCCAGATATATATAAAAATATATATGCGGTATACTCCTTTAATGATGGAATATCTGGGGTTAATAAAGTAATAATAAAAAAATAAAAATAAAAACATTTTTATATATACACATACCGGTATGTGTTTTTTATTTTAATTATTACATTATTAACCCCATGTATTCTATCATTAAAGGAGTATTCCGCTCTGGACACCTACATATTCACAAGACATGCTAATATATATATCTCATGTTATATTATATCATTCATGAAAAAAATTACATTTTAATAAAAACAAAAATATTGTCATTAACAATGTAATCATAATTAATAATAATGTAATAATTACTATGATTACTTTAATTAATACTGTTATTTTCATTAAAAATAAATACAAATACAATTATTATTAATAAAAATACTACTACTAATAATCTATATATATAAAACTCAACGTGTGTGTATATATGTGTGTATGTATGTGTGTATGTATGTGTGTATGTGTGTGTATATACAGTATATGTGTGTGTATGTATATGTATGTATATATGTGTGTATACATGTGTATATATATATATATGTTCCAGCATCACGTCCACACGGCTGTAGATATTACCATTACACTTGGCACATGTTACTTATATGTCACCAACAAACATAGGATCGGTGATTTAACCCTTACTCACTCCCATTTGCCAGGGGCGGGGTTTATGTTTAAAGTCCTATACAAGTCTATGGGAAATATATGTTACTGCAGAACTTCCGTACGGCTGGAGATATTTCCATAATACTTGGTCACATGTTACTTATATGTCCACTTAAAATATAGGATAGTTAATTTAACCCTCAACTACCCCCATTTGTGAGGGTCGGGGTTATTGTTTAAAGTCCCATGCAAATCAATGGGAAATGTATGTCCTCACATAACTTCCGTACGGCTGGAGATATTTCAATACCTGGTCACATATTACGGGTCGGGATAGGAGGACGGGAAAGGAGGACGGGATAGGAGGTCGGGAAAGGAGGACAGGAAAGGAGGGCAGGATAGGAGGACAGGATAGGAGGACAGGAAAGGAGGACATAATAGATGGACGGGAAAGGAGGACGGGAAAGGAGGACATAATAGATGGACGGGAAAGGAGGACGGGATAGGAGGACGGGAAAGGAGGACGGGAAAGGAGGACGGGAAAGGAGGACGGGAAAGGAGGACGGGATAGGAGGACGGGATAGGAGGACGGGATAGGAGGACGGGATAGGAGGACGGGATAGGAGGTCGGGATATGAAGTCAAAAGTTTCCTCCTTTGTTTATTTTCCTCCCCAACAAGGATTAGGAAGGAAAAACCGGGCAACGCCGGGTACTCAGCTGGTGTAATAATAAGGATAGCAATTATTATTATATCATATATATCTATATATGGGTGGGCGCCCTCAGATGGCATCTCCGTGTGCCCCTCCTGACGGGGAGGAGTTAAGCGTGGCACTCACTTGTGGAGTCCGGACACGTTCTGCCGCTTCTTCTGCTTCCGCTGCTCCTCCGCCTCGAACTGCAGCTGCCGCACAAGCTCTTTGGCGTCGATCTCTTTACGATTCAATGGGACGATCTGTAATAGAAAAGACAGGACACAGCCGATGAGTGACAGCCGTGTCTCCAACTTGTGGCAGAACTACAACTCCCAGCATGCCCCAAGAAAGCCACAGAGCCCCCCATCCCCCTCGTCATTCGTCTCTCCTCAGCGTTCTGGCTGCGGTGACACCTGACTACGTGCGTCTGATGACAGCGACTAAGCCAGACGAATGTTCAGCGCGGTAAAACATTAACCACCCGGCCGGGGGATTAGGGCTGCACAATGGCGGATTATCTACACACAGGAGCGGCGCGGTGAGGACGTGCGCAGGGATCAGGGGCCGCCGGCCAAACACTGGGGAGGGATTTACTGAGCCACAATACTACAAAAAATAATAATGACAATAGTAATAATAAGAGTAACAATACTCATAATAGTAATAAGTAATAATAATAAATAATAATAAAACCCCCAAACAGACACAACATCCCAGTAATACGATCCCCGAGTCATTGCGCCTCCATACAGGTCACAACATCTCAACCTCACAGGAATCCAGCCACTAGGGGGCACTAGTAATTTACTGCCCCTTTGATGAGTGCGGGAGAGAGAGGGGGGGCTGCCATACTGCGCGCCCCGAGACCAGCACAGCAGAGCCCTTCTATATGTTATGTCATGCGGACATTCCACAGACAGCCGAGCGCCACATGAACATGCCGGCCCTAGGACCCCTCGAAAATGCGCCACATGAACATGCCGGCCCTAGGACCCCTCGAAAATGCGCCACATGAACATGCCGGCCCTAGGACCCCTCGAAAATGCGCCACATGAACATGCCGGCCCTAGGACCCCTCGAAAATGCGCCACATGAACATGCCGGCCCTAGGACCCCTCGAAAATGCGCCACATGAACATGCCGGCCCTAGGACCCCTCGAAAATGCGCCACATGAACATGCCGGCCCTAGGACCCCTTGAAAATGCGCCACATGAACATGCCGGCCCTAGGACCCCTTGAAAATGCGCCACATGAACATGCCGGCCCTAGGACCCCTTGAAAATGCGCCACATGAACATGCCGGCCCTAGGACCCCTTGAAAATGCGCTGTCTGAGATGGAAATGGCAGATGTTGCTGCCGCGGAATATTCATGCAGAATTCTATACGGATATTCCGCCATGTGCACAAAGTTTAACAGATTTGTAAATGACTTCTATTTCAAAATCTGTATGCTGTATGCTCCACAGGAAGTTGTGTAGTTCTTTCCAATCTGACCACAGTGCTCTCTGCTGCCACCTCTGTCCATGTCAGGAACTGTCCAGAGAAGGAGAGGTTTGCTATGGGGATTTGCTCCTCCTCTGGACAGTTCCTGACATGGACAGAGGTGGCAGCAGAGAGCACTGTGGTCAGACTAGAAAGAACTACACAACTTCCTGTGGAGCATTCAGCAGCTGATAAGTACTGAAAGGATTAAGATTTTTATATAGAAGTAATTTACAAAGGGGCCTGACGAAGCGCTAAGGCGCAATACAGTGCTGTACCCCCCGCTTGTGTCTTCCATCTACCTGCCCTCCCGCTGATGTCCTGTAATCTGTGAGTCTCAATAAAAGTTGCATCTGTGTCCGCAAATTGGAGGTGAGTGCTCCGATTCTTTGGAGAAGATGTGATATTGACCATCACGTGCAGCACCGACAGCATTTGACACAGTTCACACTCACCAGATACTTTGTATCAGGACCATTAGACTGTGCTTTGTATCAGGACCATTAGACTGTGCTTTGTATCGGGACCATTAGACTGTGCTTTGTATCAGGACCATTAGACTGTGCTTTGTATCGGGACCATTAGACTGTGCTTTGTATCAGGACCATTAGACTGTGCTTTGTATCGGGACCATTAGACTGTGCTTTGTATCAGGACCATTAGACTGTGCTTTGTATCAGGACCATTAGACTGTGCTTTGTATCAGGACCATTAGACTGTGCTTTGTATCGGGACCATTAGACTGTGCTTTGTATCGGGACCATTAGACTGTGCCTTGTATCGGGACCATTAGACTGTGCTTTGTATCGGGACCATTAGACTGTGCTTTGTATCGGGACCATTAGACTGTGCCTTGTATCGGGACCATTAGACTGTGCTTTCCTAGCAGGACCATTAGACTGTGCTTTCCTAGCAGGACCATTAGACTGTGCTTTCCTAGCAGGACCATTAGACTGTGCTTTCCTAGCAGGACCATTAGACTGTGCTTTGTATCGGGACCATTAGACTGTGCTTTCCTAGCAGGACCATTAGACTGTGCTTTGTATCGGGACCATTAGACTGTGCTTTGTATCGGGACCATTAGACTGTGCTTTGTATCGGGACCATTAGACTGTGCTTTCCTAGCAGGACCATTAGACTGTGCCTTGTATCGGGACCATTAGACTGTGCTTTCCTAGCAGGACCATTAGACTGTGCTTTCCTAGCAGGACCATTAGACTGTGCTTTCCTAGCAGGACCATTAGACTGTGCTTTCCTAGCAGGACCATTAGACTGTGCTTTCCTAGCAGGACCATTAGACTGTGCTTTCCTAGCAGGACCATTAGACTGTGCTTTCCTAGCAGGACCATTAGACTGTGCTTTCCTAGCAGGACCATTAGACTGTGCTTTCCTAGCAGGACCATTAGACTGTGCTTTCCTAGCAGGACCATTAGACTGTGCTTTCCTAGCAGGACCATTAGACTGTGCTTTCCTAGCAGGACCATTAGACTGTGCTTTCCTAGCAGGACCATTAGACTGTGCTTTCCTAGCAGGACCATTAGGCTGTGCTTTCCTAGCAGGACCATTAGGCTGTGCTTTCCTAGCAGGACCATTAGGCTGTGCTTTCCTAGCGGTGAGCGATACCGCAGTGTGAATGGGACGCTTGCTGTGCTGTCTTTTTCTCTGCATTGGAATTGTAATTTACAAGTCTGTTTAATTTTCTGGAACCAGCTGATTAAAAAAATTATATTATACACCCCCTCCCCCCCCCACCGGAGTACCCCTTTAACTATTTCCACTGGAAAACACATGCACACTCAGCTGAGCTAAGCGTGCATATACCGCAGCCCAGGAAATATAGTGCAATACTGTCCTGATTGTCATATATATATATATGTAGTTATAACTCTGGACTCCTATAGAGCGGCACAGCCAGGGCAGCACTGAAGCAGAGGCTCATGGGTAAGGCCGGGGTCTGATCTTCACGCCTCATTTCTTCTCTATATCCTCTGACCGGACCGGTTTATTCCCCAAGGAGAATCGGCAGAATCCAGAACGGTTTCCACAACAGGCGGCTCCATGTGCTGTAATTCTTCATGAGTGACAGGAGGGGCGACGCTTATCTCTGCAGCCGCTGCTCAAATTCTCCTATAGGGGGCGCAGTGAGTGACAGGAGATGTTACAGTGAAGTGAAGCTGCCGTCTCATTCAGCGCTTCCCTGCACAACAACAAGACTACAGCGTCTGTTCCTATATCCCTGCAGTGTGTCCTCTGTTATCCTTCCTGGAAACGTGTGAGAAAACGGATGAGTGGACACGACCGTCCCGCTCACCAATAGCTTGAGTGTCTACGCCAGGATCTTCCAGCCAGGCTGTCCGGGCATGCTGGGAGTTCTAGCTTGCAACAGCTGGAGGCACCCTGGTTGGGGAACACTGGTCTATGCAGACAGAGTGATGCTGGGTGCAGGGTTATAATTATATATATATATATATATATATATATATATATATATATATATATATACATATACACACACACACACACGATGGAAATTTTTTTTGCTTTATTTATTTTCTTTTTTCTTATTTATTATATATTTTTTATTATTATTTTAAATGATTAATATACAGTGGGGGGAAAAGTTATCCCCCAATTGTACAAGTTCTCCCCCTTATAAAGATGAGGCTGTAATTTCCATCATAGGTTATAACCTCAACTATGAGACAGAATGAGAAAAATCCATACAATCCCATTGTCTGATTATTAAAGAATTTATCTGCAAATTATGGTGGAAAATAAGTATTTGGTCAATAAGAAAAGTTCCTCTCAATACTTTGTTATATCCCCTTTGTTGGTAATGACAGAGGTCACATGTTTTCTGTCTTCACAAGGTTCTCACACACTGTTGCTGGTATTTTGGCCCATTCCTCCATGCAGATCTCCTCTAGAGCAGTGATGTTTTGGGGCTGTCACTGGGCAACACAGACTTTCTACTCCCTCCAAAGGTTTTCTATAGGGTTGAGATCTGGAGACTGGCTAGGCCACTCCAGGACCTTGAAATGCTTCTTATGAAGCCACTTCTTTGTTGCCCGGGTGGTGTGTTTGGGATCATTGTCATGCTGAAAGACCCAGCCACGTCTCATCTTCAATGTCCTTGCTGATGGAAGGAGGTTTTCACTCAAAATCTCACGGTACATGGCCCCATTCATTCTTTCCTTTACATGGATCAGTCGTCCTGGTCACTTTGCTGAAAAACAGCCCCAAAGCATGATGTTTCCACCACCCCCCCCCATGCTTCACAGTAGTTATGGTGTTCCTTAGATGCAACTCAGAATTCTTTCTCCTCCAAACACGACGAGTTGAGTTGTTACCAAAAAGTTCTACTTTGGTTTCATCTGACCATATGACATTCTCCTAATCCTCTTCTGGATCATCCAAATGCTCTCTAGCAAACTTCAGACGGGCCCGGACATGTACTGGCTTAAGCAGGGGCACACGTCTGGCACTGCATGATGTGAGTCCCTGGCGGTGTAGTGTGTTACTGATGGTAGCCTTTGTTACTTTGGTCCCAGCTCTCTGCAGGTCATTCACTAGGTCCCCCATGTGGTTCTGGGGTTCTTCCTCACCGTTCTTGTGATCATTTTGACACCACGGGGTGAGATCTTGTGTGGAGCCCCAGATCAAGGGAGATTATCAGTGGTCTTGTATGTCTTCCATTTTCTAATAATTGCTCCCACAATTGATTTCTTCACACCAAGCTGAGTGTCTATTGCAGATTCAGTCTTCCCAGCCTGGTGCAGGTCTACAATTGTTTCTGGTGTCCTTCGCCAGCTCTTTGGTCTTGCCCATAGTGGAGTTTGGAGTGTGACTGTTTGAACTTGTTATCAGTATAAGAGACACCTGTCCATAACCTCAAACAGGAGCCATTAATACAGGTAACGAGTGGAGGACAGAGGAGACTCTTAAAGGAGAAGTTACAGGTCTGTGAGAGGCAGAAATCTTACTTGTTTGTAGGTGACCAAATACTTATTTCCCACCATAATTTGTAAATAAATTCTTAATAATCAGACAATGGGATTTTATGGATTTTTCTCATTCTGTCTCATAGTTGAGGTTATAACCTATGAAGATAATTACAGTCTCATCTTTATAAGGGGGAGAACTTGTACAATTGGGGGCTGACTAAATATTTTCCCCCCACTGTATATAAATATATGAACGATGGAGAATTTATTTGCTTTAATTTATTTCATAATATCTTTTTATATTTTAATCTACTTTTCAAACTTTATTTTATTTAAATTTTTTTCATTTTTGCAATAAATAAAGAAAAATAAAGCTCATGACTCTTCCCCGATCCCTCCCACCCAGTATCAGCGCCAATCCTGACCTACAGAGAGAAGTGGCGTCATTGTAAGGAGAGGAGATCCCTGAAGGACATCCTGGGACTTCTAGTTCCACAGCAGAGGAGGAAGCTAAATTAATAGGATCTGCACCGGGTGAAATCTTTTTTCCCCTCAACCGAACCTGAACTCACCATGAACTCTTTGGGGGGTCTGGCGTCGTACAGTAAAGGCCCCTTCACCCGCTGCAGGTCATGGGTGGCGATGGTGGCCAGCGTCCTCTTCTCACACAGGTCGTCATGGAGCTTAGTCTAGAAAAAAAATGGAGATGGAAAACTGAGAAGAGTAAAGCGCGGATCCTGGTCACATGACCTCTATCGCCTGGAAATCACCAAACTGCTTCTGTATCTGTATGTCCCGGAGCCGTACAACAACCCTGTCATGTGCTGCCACCCAGTGGACTATCCACTACATGACACTAAAAAGAAACAGTGTCACAATTCACAACCCCCCCCCCCCCCCCCCAACTTCACACTAAAGGGGTCCCCAGCACTCACTTCTGCCCTCTCCACATTTCGGCCTTAGGAATTATACCTTTCTAATCAGAGGGGATGGGGCCAGTCAGGACCAAGAGAGTCACCAACATTTAGCCTTCACAGGAAAGGTGGAGGTTGTATAGTACGTTGTCAATTCTATTCACTACCCTGCTACCCTAGACCACCAGGGAATACAACATGAAGCGGCTTTCACATTGGACAACCAGGAACTAACATGTAGACCTCCTCTTCTCTACCCTAGACCACCAGGGAATAATATAGAACCATCCTCTCCTACCCTAGACCACCAGGGAATAATATAGAACCATCCTCTCCTACCCTAGACCACCAGGGAATACTACACAATACTCCTCTTCTACCCAGGACCCAGATAATGATATATATCCCCCTTCTTCTGCCCTAAATCACCAGGGAATAATAAATAACCCCCCTTTTCTATCCTAGACCACCAGAAAACAATATCTTATCCACTTCTACCCTAGACTACCAGGGATTTATATAATTAGCCCTCTTTTCTATTCCAGACCCCCCAGGATATAATACACTG
The DNA here is from genome assembly GCF_029499605.1 of Hyla sarda. NCBI lineage: Eukaryota > Metazoa > Chordata > Amphibia > Anura > Hylidae > Hyla > Hyla sarda. Next base: position 144,966,527 of record NC_079198.1, on the reverse strand, counting down.
CTCAAAAAAAATAAAGGGAACACAAAGAACACAATGTAACTAACTCCAAGTCACTGACACTTGTGTGAGATCCCACTGTCCACTCAGGAAGAACACTGATTGACAATCAATTTCACATGGAACAGACAACACGTGGAAATTATAGGCAATTAGCAAGACATCCCCAATAAAGGAGTGGTTCTGCAGGTGGTGACCACAGACCACTTTTCAGTTCCTATGCTTCCTGGCTGATGTTTTGGTCACTTTTGAATGCTGGCGGTGCTTTCACTGTAGTGGTAGCATGAGACGGAGTCTACAACCCACACAAGTGGCTCAGGTAGTGCAGCTCATCCAGGATGGCACATCAATGCGAGCTGTGACAAGAAGGTCAGAAACAGACTCCGTGAGGGTGGTATAAGGGCCCGACGTCCACAGGTGGGGGTTGTGTTTACAGCCCAACACCGTGCAGGATGTTTGGCATTTGCCAGAGAACACCAAGATTGGCAAATTCACCACTGGCGCCCTGTGCTCTTCACAGATGAAAGCAGGTTCACACTAAGCACATGTGACAGAGTCTGGAGATGCCATGGAGAACGTTCTGCTGCCTGTAACATCCTCCAGCATGACCAGTTTGGCGGTGGGTCAGTAATGGTGTGGGGTGGCATTTCTTTGGGGAGCCGCACAGCCCTCCATGTGTTACCAGAGGTAGCCTGACTGCCATTAGGTACAAGATGAGATCCTCAGACCCCTTGTGAGACCATATGCTGATGCGGTTGGGTTCCTCCTAATACAAGACAATGCTAGACCTCATGTGGCTGGAGTGTGTCAGCAGTTCCTACAAGAGGAAGGCATTGATGCTATGCACTGGCCGCCCGTTCCCCTGAATCCGATTGAGCACATCTGGGACGTCTCGCTCCTTCCACCACAGACTGTCCAGGAGTTGGTGGATGCTTTAGTCCAGGTCTGGGAGGACATCCCTCAGGAGACCATCCTCCACCTCATCAGGAGCATGCCCAGGCGGGGAGGTCATACGGGCACGTGGAGGCCACACACACTACTGAGCCTCATTGGGACTTGTATTAAGTACATTACATAAAGTTGGATCGGCCTGTAGTGGGGTTTTCCTCTATGATTTTGAGGGTGACTCCATATCCAGACCTCCAGGGGTTAATGATTTCCATTGATCATTTTTGGTGATTTTGTTGTCAGTGAATTCAACTATGTAAAGAGGAAAGGATTTCATACGATTAGTTCAGATCTACAATGTGTTATCGCAGGGAGACCTTTAGTTTTTTGAGCAGTGTATATAGACTCCCCTCTTTTACTCTAGACCACCAGGGAACAATATCTTATCTTCTACCCTAGACTACCAGGGATTTATATATAACCCTCTTTTCTATCCTGGACCCCCAGGGTATAATATACAGACCTCCCTCTTTCACCCTGGACCACCAGGGAATTATATAACCCCCCTCTTCTATTACCTGGGCTGTGAGGAAGCGTTTCAGGGCGTTCCCCGGCCTCAGGTTCATCCCTCTGACCACACAGCACACGATATACGGCCGGACGTCCTTCACGCTGGCACTGACCCTGACCGTGATGGCTGCTGGGTTCTCGGATATGTGCAGGATCCTCAGCATCATCTTATTCAGCCCGTCCTGCTCCTCGTCCTCCTCCTCTTCTCCCATCTCCTTCTTCTGTTTCCGCGGCTTCTTCTTCTTCTCCTCCTTGGCTGCGCCCTCCGCCTTGGGTTTCCCTTTGCCTCCCCCTCGGCCCCCGGCCCTCAGATACTCCAGGATGGACTTGGTCTGGCAGCCGTTCACCATCTTCTCCAGCCTCTTATCTTTCAGGTTGTTGCCCTTGAAGTTGATCTCCTTCAGCTTCGGGCAGTCGGCCAGCTCCTGCGGGATCTCGGTCAGCTGGTTATTGGACAGGTCCAGGCTCTGCCAACACAGGGTTAAATAGCGATTATTCCCCAAGTTTTCACTATTCCTGTCAGTAACTGGATTCCCCTCCTGTCTCCTGTAAACAGCTGGAGCTTGTTACAATGTATCAGTGCAGGTAAGGGCCACAAACTATTATGGTCGATCATATGTCAGCAAGAGGGATTTGTGCGCCTGCTACACCGATACACTGTAACAAACAGCAGCTGTGTATACCATTACGGTGAGGGAGTTTTTTTCATGCTGGCGATTTGTTACTTTTTGTGGAAATAATCTTTGTATAGATCAGTTTCCTGTGCGGGCATGCTGGGAGTTGTAGTTTAGCTGGAAGCCCCCTGGTTGGGAAGTAGTTTATACCGTAGAACTTTCCTATAGAGTTCATATCCTGCACACTGATGTGACCATATAACGGAGCACATGTGGGAACACGCCCAATATACATGTCTGGCCAATAGAAACGCAACATCCCAGATTTATCAAAATTACTGGGACAAAACCTGTCTGATGTATCCATAGCTGTTAACCCATAACAACCAATCACAGCTCAGCTCTCAGCCCATAGCAACCAATCACAGCTCAGCTCTCAGTTACCAATCACAGCTCAGCCCATGGTTGTTATGGGCTGAGAGCTGAGCTGTGATTGGTTGTTATGGGCTGAGAGCTGAGCTGTGATTGGTTGTTATGGACTGAGAGCTGAGCTGTGATTGGTTGCTATGGACTGAGAGCTGAGCTGTGATTGGTTGTTATGGGTTCATAGCTGAGCTGTGATTGGTTGTTATGGGCTGAGAGCTGAGCTGTGATTGGTTGTTATGGACTGAGAGCTGAGCTGTGATTGGTTGCTATGGACTGAGAGCTGAGCTGTGATTGGTTGTTATGGGTTCATAGCTGAGCTGTGATTGGTTGTTATGGGCTGAGAGCTGAGCTGTGATTGGTTGTTATGGACTGAGAGCTGAGCTGTGATTGGTTGCTATGGACTGAGAGCTGAGCTGTGATTGGTTGTTATGGGTTCATAGCTGAGCTGTGATTGGTTGTTATGGGCTGAGAGCTGAGCTGTGATTGGTTGTTATGGACTGAGAGCTGAGCTGTGATTGGTTGCTATGGGCTGAGAGCTGAGCTGTGATTGGTTGCTATGGACTGAGAGCTGAGCTGTGATTGGTTGTTATGGGTTCATAGCTGAGCTGTGATTGGTTGTTATGGGCTGAGAGCTGAGCTGTGATTGGTTGTTATGGACTGAGAGCTGAGCTGTGATTGGTTGCTATGGACTGAGAGCTGAGCTGTGATTGGTTGTTATGGGTTCATAGCTGAGCTGTGATTGGTTGTTATGGGCTGAGAGCTGAGCTGTGATTGGTTGTTATGGACTGAGAGCTGAGCTGTGATTGGTTGCTATGGGCTGAGAGCTGAGCTGTGATTGGTTGCTATGGGCTGAGAGCTGAGCTGTGATTGGTTGCTATGGGCTGAGAGCTGAGCTGTGATTGGTTGCTATGGGCTGAGAGCTGAGCTGTGATTGGTTGTTATGAGCTGAGCTGTGATTGGTTGTTATGGGAGAGCTGACCTGTGATTGGTTACTATGAGCTGAGCTGTGATTGGTTACTATGGGCTGAGAGATGAGCTGTGATTGGTTGTTATGGGAGAGCTGACCTGTGATTGGTTGTTATGGGCTGAGAGCTGAGCTGTGATTGGTTGTTATGAGCTGAGCTGTGATTGGTTGCTATGGGCTGAGAGCTGAGCTGTGATTGGTTGTTATGGGAGAGCTGACCTGTGATTGGTTACTATGAGCTGAGCTGTGATTAGTTGTTATGGGCTGAGAGCTGAGCTGTGATTGGTTGTTATGAGCTGAGCTGTGATTAGTTGTTATGGGCTGAGAGCTGAGCTGTGATTGGTTGTTATGAGCTGAGCTGTGATTGGTTGCTATGGGCTGAGAGCTGAGCTGTGATTGGCTGTTATGGGCTGAGAGCTGAGCTGTGATTGGTTGCTATGGACACCAGACAGGTTTGGTCTCAGTCTGGGCCTGTATACTGTGGAGCGGCCATTAATATTTGAGCAGAGGAGTCTGAGAACCAGCGCTCCCATCTAACACCACCCTCACTATACAGCAGTGACCTCCTTCAGGGCAGTAGTCCTATCCCCCCTCTATATACCCCTCTCCTCTATATATACACGCCTCTCCTGTATACACCCGGTCTCTCCCTCTATATATACCCGGGGTGGTCACCTTCAGGGCGGGCAGCAGTCCTATATCCTCTATATATACCCCTGGTCTCTCCTCCCATATATACCCCTGGTCTCTCCTCCCGTATATACCCCTGGTCTCTCCTCCCGTATATACCCCTGGTCTCTCCTCCCGTATATACCCCTGGTCTCTCCTCCCGTATATACCCCTGGTCTCTCCTCCCGTATATACCCCTGGTCTCTCCTCCCGTATATACCCCTGGTCTCTCCTCCCGTATATACCCCTGGTCTCTCCTCTCCTCTATATATACACCTCTCTCTCTATATATACACCGTCTCTCCTCCTGTATATACCCGGGGTGGTCACCTTCAGGGCGGGCAGCAGTCCTATATCCTCTATATATACCCCGTCTCTCCTCTCCTCCTGTATATACCCCGTCTCTCCTCTCCTCCTGTATATACCCCGTCTCTCCTCTCCTCCTGTATATACCCCGTCTCTCCTCTCCTCCTGCATATACCCCGTCTCTCCTCTCCTCCTGCATATACCCCGTCTCTCCTCCTGTATATACCCCGTCTCTCCTCCTGTATATACCCCGTCTCTCCTCTCCTCCTGCATATACCCCGTCTCTCCTCTCCTCCTGCATATACCCCGTCTCTCCTCTCCTCCTGCATATACCCCGTCTCTCCTCTCCTCCTGCATATACCCCGTCTCTCCTCCTGCATATACCCCGTCTCTCCTCCTGTATATACCCCGTCTCTCCTCCTGTATATACCCCGTCTCTCCTCCTGTATATACCCCGTCTCTCCTCCTGCATATACCCCGTCTCTCCTCCTGTATATACCCCGTCTCTCCTCCTGTATATACCCCGTCTCTCCTCCTGTATATACCCCGTCTCTCCTCCTGTATATACCCCGTCTCTCCTCCTGTATATACCCCGTCTCTCCTCCTGCATATACCCCGTCTCTCCTCCTGTATATACCCCGTCTCTCCTCCTGTATATATACTAGGGATGTAAGAAAAAAATCGATTCTTGCGATAATCGCGATTTTTTCATTTGCCGATACTGAATTGATTCAAAATATTTTTGAATCGATTCTTTTAGGGATGTGGAATTTTTATCTCCTGACGCCTGGAACAGCATGTCCTGTCCTGTCCTGTCCTGTCCTGTCCTGTCATGTCCTGTCATGTCCTGTCATGTCCTGTCATGTCCTGTCCTGTCATGTCCTGTCCTGTCATGTCCTGTCCTGTCCTGTCCTGTCATGTCATGTCCCGGGCATCAGGAGATAAAAGTTCCACATTTGTGGAGCCGGGCAGGCCGGATCTGACACAGCGTCGCTCTGGGTGTATGGAGCGGGGTCCGACTCGTGCCCGCTCCGTACTATGCGACCCCCGGCTGATTTCAGTAGCCGGGGGCCGCCGCTAATAGCCAGCATGCAGCGATCGCCGCGGCTGGCTATTAAAGGAGTACTCCGGTGCGCACTTTTCTCATGTTATCCCGTCCGGGCTGCAAAATAAAAGAAAACGCACTTTCTCTTACCTGCCAACGAGCCCGCGGAGCTCCGGTACAGTCCGGTACAGGTGTTCGGTCCCCGGGCTGTATTCTTCTTACTCCTGTTAGTCCGGCACATCACACGGAGCTTCAGCCTATCACCAGCGGAGGCGGGACATCGCTGCGGACGGTGATAGGCTGAAGCTCCATGTGACGTGCCGGGCTAACAGGAGTAATAAGAATACAGCCCGGGGACCAAACACCTGTACCGGACTGTACCGGAGCTCCGGGGGGAGGTGCAGGTAAGAGAAAGTGCGTTTTATTTTGCAGCCCGGACGGGATAACATGAGAAAAGTGCGCACCGGAGTACTAGATCGCCGCTGTCAAAGCTGAGAGCGCCGTCTATTGGGATCTATGAATGCTCCCAGGTGGGCGATGTATCGGGATATATCGAATCGCCACACTGGTATCGCGAATCGAATCGCCAAATTATTGGCGATTCACACCCCTAATATATACACCTCTCCCCCTGTATATACCCCGTCTCTCCTCTCCTCCTGTATATACCCCGTCTCTCCTCCCGTATATATACCTGGAGTGGTCACCTTCAGGGCGGGCAGCAGTCCTATATCCTCTATATATACCCACCACCTCTATATATACCCCTCTCCTCTATATATACCCCGTCTCTCCCCCTGTATATACCCCGTCTCTCCCCCTGTATATACCCCGTCTCTCCCCCTGTATATACCCCGTCTCTCCCCCTGTATATATACCTGGAGTGGTCACCTTCAGGGCGGGCAGCAGTCCTATATTCTCTATATATACCCACCCCCTCTATATATACCCCTCTCCTCTATATATACCCCGTCTCTCCCCCTGTATATACCCCGTCTCTCCCCCTGTATATACCCCGTCTCTCCCCCTGTATATACCCCGTCTCTCCCCCTGTATATACCCCGTCTCTCCCCCTGTATATACCCCGTCTCTCCCCCTGTATATACCCCGTCTCTCCCCCTGTATATACCCCGTCTCTCCCCCTGTATATACCCCGTCTCTCCCCCTGTATATACCCCTCTCCTCTCCCCCTGTATATACCCCTCTCCTCTCCCCCTGTATATACCCCTCTCCTCTCCCCCTGTATATACCCCTCTCCTCTCCCCCTGTATATACCCCTCTCTCCTCTCCCCCTGTATATACCCCTCTCTCCTCCTGTATATACCCCGTCTCTCCTCCTGTATATACCCCGTCTCTCCCCCTGTATATACCCCGTCTCTCCCCCTGTATATACCCCTCTCTCCCCCTGTATATACCCCTCTCCTCTCCCCCTGTATATACCCCTCTCCTCTCCCCCTGTATATACCCCGTCTCTCCCCCTGTATATACCCCTCTCTCCTCCTGTATATACCCCTCTCCTCTCCCCCTGTATATACCCCGTCTCTCCCCCTGTATATACCCCTCTCTCCTCCTGTATATACCCCGTCTCTCCTCCTGTATATACCCCGTCTCTCCCCCTGTATATACCCCGTCTCTCCCCCTGTATATACCCCTCTCTCCTCCTGTATATACCCCTCTCCTCTCCCCCTGTATATACCCTGTCTCTCCCCCTGTATATACCCCTCTCTCCTCCTGTATATACCCCTCTCCTCTCCCCCTGTATATACCCCGTCTCTCCCCCTGTATATACCCCTCTCTCCTCCTGTATATACCCCGTCTCTCCTCCTGTATATACCCCTCTCTCCTCCTGTATATACCCCGTCTCTCCCCCTGTATATACCCCGTCTCTCCCCCTGTATATACCCCGTCTCTCCCCCTGTATATACCCCGTCTCTCCCCCTGTATATACCCCTCTCTCCCCCTGTATATACCCCTCTCTCCCCCTGTATATACCCCTCTCTCCTCCTGTATATACCCCTCTCCTCTCCCCCTGTATATACCCCGTCTCTCCTCCAGTATATACCCGGGGAGGTCACCTTCAGGGCGGGCAGCAGTCCCACGTCCCCCCGCAGCTCCCGGATCTCGTTGTCCGCCGCCTGGATGGAGCTGAGGAGGCTGAGGCGGGGGTTCAGCAGGCCGGGGGGGAGGCCGCTCAGCCGGTTCCGGGACACGTTGATGGCCGCCATCTTGGTGCACTTCTCCAGCCCCGGGGGCAGCTCGCGGAGCCGGTTCCAGCTGACATTGATCGCGCACAGATCGGGGAGGAGACCCAGCTCTGCCGGCAGCTCCTCCAGCTCGTTCCCGGACACGTCCAGCACCCTGAGGCCGCGCAGTAGCTCCAGCTCCCGGGGGAGGCTCCGCAGCTGGTTCCGGCACAGGATGAGGCTCTGCAGGTGACACAGGCGGCCGAGCTCCCCCGGCAGATCCCGCAGCTCCGCGCAGCCGCTCACCTCCAGGTGATTGAGGAGGGAGAGAGAGAAGAGCGCAGCCGGGAGCTGCCCACCGCCCGCCCGGAGACGATCATCCGCCGCCTGCAGCACCAGCTCCCGCCGCTTCTCCTGCTCCGCGCGCTCGATCTCCGGCCACTGCGCCGCCATGTCTGACAGGGAAGACACGTGCAGCTACGGAAACACTGCGGAGCCAATCAGAGGGAGAGACGTCATCACCAGAGGGGAACCAGAGCCAATCATAGAGCGAGACGTCATCAGCTGTCAAATGAAAGTTTCAATGGAGAGACCGGAGCCAATCAGAGGGGGAGACGTCATCACCTATCAGGTCAAAGGACAAATAAAAGCCGAAGCCAATCAGAGGACATGATGTCATCATCAACAGGTAATGGAGACGTGATGTAATTTATCTCAAGGCCAATTCATACCGTATTTAGACACTAGAGGTAGATGTAGAGTCACAAATGAGGGATACAGTGTGAACAGCGTCCTACAGAGGCAGAATACAAAATCCTCTGTGAGGTGAAGTGATGTCACAGTACAGAGATAATACACACAGTGATGTCACAGTACAGGGATAATACACAGTGATGTCACAGTACAGGGATAATACACACAGTGATGTCACAGTACAGGGATAATACACACAGTGATGTCACAGTACAGGGATAATACACAGTGATGTCACAGTACAGGGATAATACACACAGTGATGTCACAGTACAGGGATAATACACACAGTGATGTCACAGTACAGGGAAAACACACAGTGATGTCACAGTACAGGGATAATATACAGTGATGTCACAGTACAGGGATAATACACAGTGATGTCACAGTACAGAGATAATACACAGTGATGTCACAGTACAGAGATAATACACACAGTGATGTCACAGTACAGGGATAATACACACAGTGATGTCACAGTACAGGGATAATACACACAGTGATGTCACAGTACAGAGATAATACACAGTGATGTCACAGTACAGAGATAATACACAGTGATGTCACAGTACAGAGATAATACACAGTGATGTCACAGTACAGAGATAATACACAGTGATGTCACAGTACAGAGATAATATACAGTGATGTCACAGTACAGAGATAATATACAGTGATGTCACAGTACAGAGATAATACACACAGTGATGTCACAGTACAGGGATAATACACACAGTGATGTCACAGTACAGGGATAATACACAGTGATGTCACAGTACAGAGATAATACACACAGTGATGTCACAGTACAGGGATAATACACACAGTGATGTCACAGTACAGGGATAATACACAGTGATGTCACAGTACAGAGATAATACACAGTGATGTCACAGTACAGAGATAATATACAGTGATGTCACAGTACAGAGATAATATACAGTGATGTCACAGTACAGGGATAATACACAGTGATGTCACAGTACAGAGATAATATACAGTGATGTCACAGTACAGGGATAATACACACAGTGATGTCACAGTACAGAGATAATACACAGTGATGTCACAGTACAGGGATAATACACAGTGATGTCACAGTACAGGGATAATACACATTGATGTCACAGTACAGGGATAATACACAGTGATGTCGCAGTACAGGGATAATATACAATGATGTCACAGTACAGAGATAATACACACAGTGATGTCACAGTACAGGGGTAATACACACAGTGATGTCACAGTACAGAGATAATACACAGTGATGTCACAGTACAGGGATAATATACAGTGATGTCACAGTACAGGGATAATACACACAGTGATGTCACAGTACAGGGATAATACACACAGTGATGTCACAGTACAGAGATAATACACACAGTGATGTCACAGTACAGGGATAATACACAGTGATTTCACAGTACAGGGATAATACACAGTGATGTCACAGTACAGGTATAATACACAGTGATGTCACAGTACAGGGATAATATACAGTGATGTCACAGTACAGAGATAATACACAGTGATGTCACAGTACAGAGATAATACACACAGTGATGTCACAGTACAGAGATAATACACACAGTGATGTCACAGTACAGGGATAATACACAGTGATGTCACAGTACAGAGATAATACACAGTGATGTCACAGTACAGAGATAATACACAGTGATGTCACAGTACAGGGATAATACACAGTGATGTCACAGTTCAGAGATAATACACACAGTGATGTCACAGTACAGGGATAATACACACAGTGATGTAACAGTACAGAGATAATACACACAGTGATGTCACAGTACAGGGATAATACACAGTGATGTCACAGTACAGAGATAATACACAGTGATGTCACAGTACAGAGATAATACACAGTGATGTCACAGTACAGGGATAATACACACAGTGATGTCACAGTACAGGGATAATATACACAGTGATGTCACAGTACAGAGATAATACACAGTGATGTCACAGTACAGGGATAATATACACAGTGATGTCACAGTACAGGGATAATACACAGTGATGTCACAGTACAGGGATAATATACACAGTGATGTCACAGTACAGGGATAATACACACAGTGATGTAACAGTACAGAGATAATACACACAGTGATGTCACAGTACAGGGATAATACACAGTGATGTCACAGTACAGGGATAATACACAGTGATGTCACAGTACAGAGATAATACACAGTGATGTCACAGTACAGAGATAATACACACAGTGATGTCACAGTACAGGGATAATACACAGTGATGTCACAGTACAGGGATAATACACAGTGATGTCACAGTACAGGGATAATACACACAGTGATGTCACAGTACAGGGATAATACACAGTGATGTCACAGTACAGGGATAATACACACAGTGATGTCACAGTACAGGGATAATACACAGTGATGTCACAGTACAGGGATAATACACAGTGATGTCACAGTACAGGGATAATACACAGTGATGTCACAGTACAGGGATAATACACACAGTGATGTCACAGTACAGGGATAATACACAGTGATGTCACAGTACAGGGATAATACACAGTGATGTCACAGTACAGGGATAATACACAGTGATGTCACAGTACAGGGATAATACACAGTGATGTCACAGTACAGGGATAATACACAGTGATGTCACAGTACAGGGATAATACACAGTGATGTCACAGTACAGGGATAATACACAGTGATGTCACAGTACAGGGATAATACAGTGTTTATATTTCGCACTGATCGCTCCCTGTAGATCCGTCTTCTGATCATTCTCTGCTGATCTCCCCCTATATTTCGGGGCCCCAGGGCTCTGTACATTTTCTAGGATTTGTGTAGGGATGGGGGTCGGGATCGGGGACCTTATAATTTATGGTGAGAACATTTACACTGAGCCTCTTAGTGGTCGTGGACTCGGCGTCGTCTGGTGATGATTCCCACGTATAGACGGCGGTTGTAGTCATTATGTCATTCGCCTCTTTTGATGGGATTTATTTTTACCCCCCGTAAATGACAGAGTCCGGAGTCGGCTGCTAAAACGGGAGAAAATAATTCACAGTATAGGATAAAAGTATAGAGGGAAAACAGCGGAAATACGGGAAAGCGCCAATTACTGGGAGCTAAAACAGTCCCTGAACACTATGGACGGTCGGCGCCGTACAGACAGCGACAGGAACATTGTCAGTCACATGACTGTATTCATAACGTGTCATTTACTCTTGTACCAGCGCCATCTAGTGGCCATTTACATTTATCTTAGAACAAGTGTGTCCCAGTGCAGGCACCGTAGCTTTCACCTATGAACTCTGGTGACATCATCAGCCGGTATAGCAGCCATCTTCTCTTATCTCTCTTTTACATCCGGCGCGTCGTCTTTCATTCTGGTTCATGGTGGCGACGCTGATGTGTACGTTGTTACCTGATGTTGTCGTTTACATCTTTACGCTGAGTGATTTGTTTTCATGTTTTGTTGTTAAAGTTTATAGTCAGCAGCTTCTCATACAGATTGGATAGCGGGCTGCTCAGTATATAGCTGTGTATACTCTGCTCAGTATATATATATATGTGTATACTCTGCTCAGTATATAGCTGTGTATACTCTGCTCAGTATATATATATATCTGTGTATACTCTGCAGGCTGCTCAGTATATATCTGTGTATACTCTGCTCAGTATATATATAGCTGTGTATACTCTGCTCAGTATATATATATCTGTGTATACTCTGCTCAGTATATATATATATGTGTATACTCTGCTCAGTATATAGCTGTGTATACTCTGCTCAGTATATATATATATCTGTGTATACTCTGCAGGCTGCTCAGTATATATCTGTGTATACTCTGCTCAGTATATATATAGCTGTGTATACTCTGCTCAGTATATATATAGCTGTGTATACTCTGCTCAGTATATATATAGCTGTGTATACTCTGCTCAGTATATATATAGCTGTGTATACTCTGCTCAGTATATATATAGCTGTGTATACTCTGCTCAGTATATATATCTAGCTGTGTATACTCTGCTCAGTATATAGCTGTGTATACTCTGCTCAGTATATATATAGCTGTGTATACTCTGCTCAGTATATATATAGCTGTGTATACTCTGCTCAGTATATATATAGCTGTGTATACTCTGCTCAGTATATATATAGCTGTGTATACTCTGCTCAGTATATATATAGCTGTGTATACTCTGCTCAGTATATATATAGCTGTGTATACTCTGCTCAGTATATATATAGCTGTGTATACTCTGCTCAGTATATATATAGCTGTGTATACTCTGCTCAGTATATAGCTGTGTATACTCTGCTCAGTATATAGCTGTGTATACTCTGCTCAGTATATAGCTGTGTATACTCTGCTCAGTATATATAGCTGTGTATACTCTGCTCAGTATATATAGCTGTGTATACTCTGCTCAGTATATATATAGCTGTGTATACTCTGCTCAGTATATATATAGCTGTGTATACTCTGCTCAGTATATAGCTGTGTATACTCTGCTCAGTATATATATAGCTGTGTATACTCTGCTCAGTATATATATAGCTGTGTATACTCTGCTCAGTATATATATAGCTGTGTATACTCTGCTCAGTATATATATAGCTGTGTATACTCTGCTCAGTATATATATAGCTGTGTATACTCTGCTCAGTATATATATAGCTGTGTATACTCTGCTCAGTATATATATAGCTGTGTATACTCTGCTCAGTATATATATAGCTGTGTATACTCTGCTCAGTATATATATAGCTGTGTATACTCTGCTCAGTATATATATATATATATATATATATATATAGCTGTGTATACTCTGCTCAGTATATATATATATAGCTGTGTATACTCTGCTCAGTATATATATATATATAGCTGTGTATACTCTGCTCAGTATATATATATATAGCTGTGTATACTCTGCTCAGTATATATATATAGCTGTGTATACTCTGCTCAGTATATATATAGCTGTGTATACTCTGCTCAGTATATATATAGCTGTGTATACTCTGCTCAGTATATATATAGCTGTGTATACTCTGCTCAGTATATATATAGCTGTGTATACTCTGCTCAGTATATATATAGCTGTGTATACTCTGCTCAGTATATATATAGCTGTGTATACTCTGCTCAGTATATATATAGCTGTGTATACTCTGCTCAGTATATATATAGCTGTGTATACTCTGCTCAGTATATAGCTGTGTATACTCTGCTCAGTATATAGCTGTGTATACTCTGCTCAGTATATATAGCTGTGTATACTCTGCTCAGTATATATATAGCTGTGTATACTCTGCTCAGTATATATATAGCTGTGTATACTCTGCTCAGTATATATATAGCTGTGTATACTCTGCTCAGTATATATATAGCTGTGTATACTCTGCTCAGTATATATATAGCTGTGTATACTCTGCTCAGTATATATATAGCTGTGTATACTCTGCTCAGTATATATATAGCTGTGTATACTCTGCTCAGTATATATATAGCTGTGTATACTCTGCTCAGTATATATATAGCTGTGTATACTCTGCTCAGTATATATATAGCTGTGTATACTCTGCTCAGTATATATATATATATAGCTGTGTATACTCTGCTCAGTATATATATAGCTGTGTATACTCTGCTCAGTATATATATATAGCTGTGTATACTCTGCTCAGTATATATATATAGCTGTGTATACTCTGCTCAGTATATATATAGCTGTGTATACTCTGCTCAGTATATATATAGCTGTGTATACTCTGCTCAGTATATATATAGCTGTGTATACTCTGCTCAGTATATAGCTGTGTATACTCTGCTCAGTATATAAGCTGTGTATACTCTGCTCAGTATATATAGCTGTGTATACTCTGCTCAGTATATATATAGCTGTGTATACTCTGCTCAGTATATATATAGCTGTGTATACTCTGCTCAGTATATATATAGCTGTGTATACTCTGCTCAGTATATATATATAGCTGTGTATACTCTGCTCAGTATATATATATAGCTGTGTATACTCTGCTCAGTATATATATATAGCTGTGTATACTCTGCTCAGTATATATATATAGCTGTGTAGACTCTGCTCAGTATATATATATAGCTGTGTAGACTCTGCTCAGTATATATATATATAGCTGTGTATACTCTGCTCAGTATATATATCTAGCTGTGTATACTCTGCTCAGTATATATATCTAGCTGTGTATACTCTGCTCAGTATATATATCTAGCTGTGTATACTCTGCTCAGTATATATATCTAGCTGTGTATACTCTGCTCAGTATATATCTAGCTGTGTATACTCTGCTCAGTATATATATAGCTGTGTATACTCTGCTCAGTATATATATAGCTGTGTATACTCTGCTCAGTATATATATAGCTGTGTATACTCTGCTCAGTATATATATAGCTGTGTATACTCTGCTCAGTATATATATAGCTGTGTATACTCTGCTCAGTATATATATAGCTGTGTATACTCTGCTCAGTATATATATAGCTGTGTATACTCTGCTCAGTATATATAGCTGTGTATACTCTGCTCAGTATATATATAGCTGTGTATACTCTGCTCAGTATATATATAGCTGTGTATACTCTACTCAGTATATATAGCTGTGTATACTCTGCTCAGTATATATATATAGCTGTGTATACTCTGCTCAGTATATATATATATCTGTGTATACTCTGCTCAGTATATATATAGCTGTGTATACTCTGCTCAGTATATATAAAGCTGTGTATACTCTGCTCAGTATATATATAGCTGTGTATACTCTGCTCAGTGTATATATATATATATCTGTGTATACTCTGCTCAGTATATATATTGTTGTGTATACTCTGCTCAGTATATATATATATATATATATATATATATATATATATATATATAGCTGTGTATACTCTGCTCAGTATATATATAGCTGTGTATACTCTGCTCAATATAGATATAGCTGTGTATACTCTGCTCAGTATATATATATATATAGCTGTGTATACTCTGCTCAGTGTATGTATAGCTGTGAATACTCTGCTCAGTATATATATATAGCTGTGTATACTCTGCTCAGTATATATATAGCTGTGTATACTCTGCTCAGTATATATATATAGCTGTGTATACTCTGCTCAGTTTATATATATATATGTGTATACTCTGCTCAGTATATATATATATAGCTGTGTATACTCTGCTCAGTATATATATAGCTGTGTATACTCTGCTCAGTGTATGTATAGCTGTGTATACTCTGCTCAGTATATATATATATATATATATAGCTGTGGATACTCTGCTCAGTATAAATATAGCTGTGTATACTCTGCTCAGTATATATAGAGCTGTTTATACTCTGCTCAGTTTATATATATGTGTATACTCTGCTCAGTATATATATATAGCTGTGTATACTCTGCTCAGTATATATATATAGCTGTGTATACTCTGCTCAGTATATATATATCTGTGTATACTCTGCTCAGTATATATATATATATCTGTGTATACTCTGCTCAGTATATATATAGCTGTGTATACTCTGCTCAGTGTATATATATATATATATATATATATGTGTATACTCTGCTCAGTATATATATTGTTGTGTATACTCTGCTCAGTATATATATATATATATAGCTGTGTATACTCTGCTCAGTGTGTATATATATATATATATATATATCTGTGTATACTCTGCTCAGTATATATATAGCTGTGTATACTCTGCTCAGTATGTATATATATATATAGCTGTGTATACTCTGCTCAGTATATAGCTGTGTATACTCTGCTCAGTATATATATAGCTGTGTATACTCTGCTCAGTAAATATATATATATATATATATATATAGCTGTGTATACTCTGCTCAGTAAATATATATATATATATATATATATATATATAGCTGTGTATACTCTGCTCAGTATATAGCTGTGTATACTCTGCTCAGTATATATATAGCTGTGTATACTCTGCTCAGTATATATATAGCTGTGTATACTCTGCTCAGTATATATATAGCTGTGTATACTCTGCTCAGTATATATATAGCTGTGTATACTCTGCTCAGTATATATAGCTGTGTATACTCTGCTCAGTATATATATATATATATATATATATATATATATATGTGTATACTCTGCTCAGTATATATATAGCTGTGTATACTCTGCTCAGTATATATATAGCTGTGTATACTCTGCTCAGTATATATATAGCTGTGTATACTCTGCTCAGTATATATATAGCTGTGTATACTCTGCTCAGTATATATATGTGTATACTCTGCTCAGTATATAGCTGTGTATACTCTGCTCAGTATATATATAGCTGTGTATACTCTGCTCAATATATAATATATATATATATATATATATATATATATATATAGCTGTGTATACTCTGCTCAGTATATAGCTGTGTATACTCTGCTCAGTATATATATATATCTTTGTATACTCTGCTCAGTATATATATATATAGCTGTGTATACTCTGCTCAGTATATAGCTGTGTATACTCTGCTCAGTATATATATAGCTGTGTATACTCTGCTCAGTATATATATATCTGTGTATACTCTGCTCAGTATATATATAGCTGTGTATACTCTGCTCAGTATATATATAGCTGTGTATACTCTGCTCAGTGTATATATATAGCTGTGTATACTCTGCTCAGTATGTATATAGCTGTGTATACTCTGCTCAGTATAATATATATAGCTGTGTATACTCTGCTCAGTATATATATATAGCTGTGTATACTCTGCTCAGTATATATATAGCTGTGTATACTCTGCTCAGTATATATATAGCTGTGTATACTCTGCTCAGTATATATAGCTGTGTATACTCTGCTCAGTATATATATAGCTGTGGATACTCTGCTCAGTATATATATAGCTGTGTATACTCTGCTCAGTATATATATATGCTGTGTACTCTGCTCAGTATATATATATATATCTGTGGATACTCTGCTCAGTATATATATAGCTGTGTATACTCTGCTCAGTATATATATATATAGCTGTGTATACTCTGCTCAGTATATATATATATATATATAGCTGTGTATACTCTGTTCAGTATATATCTGTGTATACTCTGTTCAGTATATATCTGTGTATACTCTGTTCAGTATATATCTGTGTATACTCTGCTCAGTATATAGCTGTGTATACTCTGCTCAGTATATATAGCTGTGTATACTCTGCTCAGTATATATATAGCTGTGTATACTCTGCTCAGTATATATATAGCTGTGTATACTCTGCTCAGTATATATATAGCTGTGTATACTCTGCTCAGTGTATATATATATATATCTGTGTATACTCTGCTCAGTATATATATTGTTGTGTATACTCTGCTCAGTATATATATATATATATATATAGCTGTGTATACTCTGCTCAGTATATATATAGCTGTGTATACTCTGCTCAGTATATATATATAGCTGTGTATACTCTGCTCAGTATATATATATATAGCTGTGTATACTCTGCTCAGTGTATGTATAGCTGTGAATACTCTGCTCAGTATATATATATAGCTGTGGATACTCTGCTCAGTATATATATATATATATATATATATATATATATATATATATATATAGCTGTGTATACTCTGCTCAGTATATATATATAGCTGTGTATACTCTGCTCAGTATATATATAGCTGTGTATACTCTGCTCAGTATATATATATAGCTGTGTATACTCTGCTCAGTTTATATATATATATGTGTATACTCTGCTCAGTATATATATATATAGCTGTGTATACTCTGCTCAGTATATATATAGCTGTGTATACTCTGCTCAGTGTATGTATAGCTGTGTATACTCTGCTCAGTATATATATATATATATATATAGCTGTGGATACTCTGCTCAGTATAAATATAGCTGTGTATACTCTGCTCAGTATATATAGAGCTGTTTATACTCTGCTCAGTTTATATATATGTGTATACTCTGCTCAGTATATATATATAGCTGTGTATACTCTGCTCAGTATATATATATAGCTGTGTATACTCTGCTCAGTATATATATATCTGTGTATACTCTGCTCAGTATATATATATATATCTGTGTATACTCTGCTCAGTATATATATAGCTGTGTATACTCTGCTCAGTGTATATATATATATATATATATATATGTGTATACTCTGCTCAGTATATATATTGTTGTGTATACTCTGCTCAGTATATATATATATATATAGCTGTGTATACTCTGCTCAGTGTGTATATATATATATATATATATATCTGTGTATACTCTGCTCAGTATATATATAGCTGTGTATACTCTGCTCAGTATGTATATATATATATAGCTGTGTATACTCTGCTCAGTATATAGCTGTGTATACTCTGCTCAGTATATATATAGCTGTGTATACTCTGCTCAGTAAATATATATATATATATATATATATATATAGCTGTGTATACTCTGCTCAGTAAATATATATATATATATATATATATATATATAGCTGTGTATACTCTGCTCAGTATATAAGCTGTGTATACTCTGCTCAGTATATATATAGCTGTGTATACTCTGCTCAGTATATATATAGCTGTGTATACTCTGCTCAGTATATATATAGCTGTGTATACTCTGCTCAGTATATATATAGCTGTGTATACTCTGCTCAGTATATATAGCTGTGTATACTCTGCTCAGTATATATATATATATATATATATATATATATATGTGTATACTCTGCTCAGTATATATATAGCTGTGTATACTCTGCTCAGTATATATATATAGCTGTGTATACTCTGCTCAGTATATATATAGCTGTGTATACTCTGCTCAGTATATATATAGCTGTGTATACTCTGCTCAGTATATATATGTGTATACTCTGCTCAGTATATAGCTGTGTATACTCTGCTCAGTATATATATAGCTGTGTATACTCTGCTCAATATATATATATATATATATATATATATATATATATATATATAGCTGTGTATACTCTGCTCAGTATATAGCTGTGTATACTCTGCTCAGTATATATATATATCTTTGTATACTCTGCTCAGTATATATATATAGCTGTGTATACTCTGCTCAGTATATAGCTGTGTATACTCTGCTCAGTATATATATAGCTGTGTATACTCTGCTCAGTATATATATATCTGTGTATACTCTGCTCAGTATATATATAGCTGTGTATACTCTGCTCAGTATATATATAGCTGTGTATACTCTGCTCAGTGTATATATATAGCTGTGTATACTCTGCTCAGTATGTATATAGCTGTGTATACTCTGCTCAGTATATCATATATAGCTGTGTATACTCTGCTCAGTATATATATATAGCTGTGTATACTCTGCTCAGTATATATATAGCTGTGTATACTCTGCTCAGTATATATATAGCTGTGTATACTCTGCTCAGTATATATAGCTGTGTATACTCTGCTCAGTATATATATAGCTGTGGATACTCTGCTCAGTATATATATAGCTGTGTATACTCTGCTCAGTATATATATATGTGTGTACTCTGCTCAGTATATATATATATATCTGTGGATACTCTGCTCAGTATATATATAGCTGTGTATACTCTGCTCAGTATATATATATATAGCTGTGTATACTCTGCTCAGTATATATATATATATATATAGCTGTGTATACTCTGTTCAGTATATATCTGTGTATACTCTGTTCAGTATATATCTGTGTATACTCTGTTCAGTATATATCTGTGTATACTCTGCTCAGTATATAGCTGTGTATACTCTGCTCAGTATATATAGCTGTGTATACTCTGCTCAGTATATATATAGCTGTGTATACTCTGCTCAGTATATATATAGCTGTGTATACTCTGCTCAGTATATATATAGCTGTGTATACTCTGCTCAGTGTATATATATATATATCTGTGTATACTCTGCTCAGTATATATATTGTTGTGTATACTCTGCTCAGTATATATATATATATATATATATAGCTGTGTATACTCTGCTCAGTATATATATAGCTGTGTATACTCTGCTCAGTATATATATATAGCTGTGTATACTCTGCTCAGTATATATATATAGCTGTGTATACTCTGCTCAGTGTATGTATAGCTGTGAATACTCTGCTCAGTATATATATATAGCTGTGGATACTCTGCTCAGTATATATATATATATATATATATATATATATATATATATATATATATAGCTGTGTATACTCTGCTCAGTATATATATATAGCTGTGTATACTCTGCTCAGTATATATATAGCTGTGTATACTCTGCTCAGTATATATATATAGCTGTGTATACTCTGCTCAGTTTATATATATATATGTGTATACTCTGCTCAGTATATATATATATATCTGTGTATACTCTGCTCAGTATATATATAGCTGTGTATACTCTGCTCAGTATATATATAGCTGTGTATACTCTGCTCAGTGTATGTATAGCTGTGTATACTCTGCTCAGTATATATATATATATATATATATATAGCTGTGGATACTCTGCTCAGTATAAATATAGCTGTGTATACTCTGCTCAGTATATATAGAGCTGTTTATACTCTGCTCAGTTTATATATATGTGTATACTCTGCTCAGTATATATATATATAGCTGTGTATACTCTGCTCAGTATATATATATAGCTGTGTATACTCTGCTCAGTATATATATATCTGTGTATACTCTGCTCAGTATATATATATATATCTGTGTATACTCTGCTCAGTATATATATAGCTGTGTATACTCTGCTCAGTGTATATATATATATATATATATATATATATATATGTGTATACTCTGCTCAGTATATATATTGTTGTGTATACTCTGCTCAGTATATATATATATATAGCTGTGTATACTCTGCTCAGTGTGTATATATATATATATATATATATATATATATATATATCTGTGTATACTCTGCTCAGTATATATATAGCTGTGTATACTCTGCTCAGTATGTATATATATATATATATTATAGCTGTGTATACTCTGCTCAGTATATAGCTGTGTATACTCTGCTCAGTATATATATAGCTGTGTATACTCTGCTCAGTAAATATATATATATATATATAGCTGTGTATACTCTGCTCAGTATATAGCTGTGTATACTCTGCTCAGTATATATATAGCTGTGTATACTCTGCTCAGTATATATATAGCTGTGTATACTCTGCTCAGTATATATATAAGCTGTGTATACTCTGCTCAGTATATATAGCTGTGTATACTCTGCTCAGTATATATATATATATATATATATGTGTATACTCTGCTCAGTATATATATAGCTGTGTATACTCTGCTCAGTATATATATATAGCTGTGTATACTCTGCTCAGTATATATATAGCTGTGTATACTCTGCTCAGTATATATATAGCTGTGTATACTCTGCTCAGTATATATATATGTGTATACTCTGCTCAGTATATAGCTGTGTATACTCTGCTCAGTATATATATAGCTGTGTATACTCTGCTCAATATATATATATATATATATAGCTGTGTATACTCTGCTCAGTATATAGCTGTGTATACTCTGCTCAGTATATATATATCTGTGTATACTCTGCTCAGTATATATATATATAGCTGTGTATACTCTGCTCAG
>NC_079198.1:144931856-144939356 GCF_029499605.1 Hyla sarda | reverse complement strand
GAGCAGAGTATACACAGCTATATATATATACTGAGCAGAGTATACAAAGATATATATATATACTGAGCAGAGTATACACAGCTATATACTGAGCAGAGTATACACAGCTATATATATATATATATATATATATATATATATATATATATATATTGAGCAGAGTATACACAGCTATATATATACTGAGCAGAGTATACACAGCTATATACTGAGCAGAGTATACACATATATATACTGAGCAGAGTATACACAGCTATATATATACTGAGCAGAGTATACACAGCTATATATATACTGAGCAGAGTATACACAGCTATATATATATACTGAGCAGAGTATACACAGCTATATATATACTGAGCAGAGTATACACATATATAAATATATATATATATATATATATACTGAGCAGAGTATACACAGCTATATATACTGAGCAGAGTATACACAGCTATATATATACTGAGCAGAGTATACACAGCTATATATATACTGAGCAGAGTATACACAGCTATATATATACTGAGCAGAGTATACACAGCTATATATATACTGAGCAGAGTATACACAGCTATATACTGAGCAGAGTATACACAGCTATATATATATATATATATAATATATATATATTTACTGAGCAGAGTATACACAGCTATATATATATATATATATATATATATTTACTGAGCAGAGTATACACAGCTATATATATACTGAGCAGAGTATACACAGCTATATACTGAGCAGAGTATACACAGCTATATATATATATACATACTGAGCAGAGTATACACAGCTATATATATACTGAGCAGAGTATACACAGATATATATATATATATATATATACACACTGAGCAGAGTATACACAGCTATATATATATATATATACTGAGCAGAGTATACACAACAATATATATACTGAGCAGAGTATACACATATATATATATAATATATATATTACACTGAGCAGAGTATACACAGCTATATATATACTGAGCAGAGTATACACAGATATATATATATATACTGAGCAGAGTATACACAGATATATATATACTGAGCAGAGTATACACAGCTATATATATATACTGAGCAGAGTATACACAGCTATATATATATACTGAGCAGAGTATACACATATATATAAACTGAGCAGAGTATAAACAGCTCTATATATACTGAGCAGAGTATACACAGCTATATTTATACTGAGCAGAGTATCCACAGCTATATATATATATATATATATACTGAGCAGAGTATACACAGCTATACATACACTGAGCAGAGTATACACAGCTATATATATACTGAGCAGAGTATACACAGCTATATATATATATACTGAGCAGAGTATACACATATATATATATAAACTGAGCAGAGTATACACAGCTATATATATATACTGAAGCAGAGTATACACAGCTATATATATACTGAGCAGAGTATACACAGCTATATATATATACTGAGCAGAGTATACACAGCTATATATATATATATATATATATATATATATATAATATATATATACTGAGCAGAGTATCCACAGCTATATATATATACTGAGCAGAGTATTCACAGCTATACATACACTGAGCAGAGTATACACAGCTATATATATATATACTGAGCAGAGTATACACAGCTATATATATATACTGAGCAGAGTATACACAGCTATATATATACTGAGCAGAGTATACACAGCTATATATATATATATATATACTGAGCAGAGTATACACAACAATATATATACTGAGCAGAGTATACACAGATATATATATATATACACTGAGCAGAGTATACACAGCTATATATATACTGAGCAGAGTATACACAGCTATATATATACTGAGCAGAGTATACACAGCTATATATATACTGAGCAGAGTATACACAGCTATATATACTGAGCAGAGTATACACAGCTATATACTGAGCAGAGTATACACAGATATATACTGAACAGAGTATACACAGATATATACTGAACAGAGTATACACAGATATATACTGAACAGAGTATACACAGCTATATATATATATATATATACTGAGCAGAGTATACACAGCTATATATATATATACTGAGCAGAGTATACACACAGCTATATATATACTGAGCAGAGTATCCACAGATATATATATATATACTGAGCAGAGTACACACATATATATATACTGAGCAGAGTATACACAGCTATATATATACTGAGCAGAGTATCCACAGCTATATATATACTGAGCAGAGTATACACAGCTATATATACTGAGCAGAGTATACACAGCTATAATATATACTGAGCAGAGTATACACAGCTATATATATACTGAGCAGAGTATACACAGCTATATATATATACTGAGCAGAGTATACACAGCTATATATATACTGAGCAGAGTATACACAGCTATATACATACTGAGCAGAGTATACACAGCTATATATATACACTGAGCAGAGTATACACAGCTATATATATACTGAGCAGAGTATACACAGCTATATATATACTGAGCAGAGTATACACAGATATATATATACTGAGCAGAGTATACACAGCTATATATATACTGAGCAGAGTATACACAGCTATATACTGAGCAGAGTATACACAGCTATATATATATATACTGAGCAGAGTATACAAAGATATATATATATACTGAGCAGAGTATACACAGCTATATACTGAGCAGAGTATACACAGCTATATATATATATATATATATATATATATATATATATATATATATTGAGCAGAGTATACACAGCTATATATATACTGAGCAGAGTATACACAGCTATATACTGAGCAGAGTATACACATATATATACTGAGCAGAGTATACACAGCTATATATATACTGAGCAGAGTATACACAGCTATATATATACTGAGCAGAGTATACACAGCTATATATATATACTGAGCAGAGTATACACAGCTATATATATACTGAGCAGAGTATACACATATATATATATATATATATATATATATATAATATACTGAGCAGAGTATACACAGCTATATATACTGAGCAGAGTATACACAGCTATATATATACTGAGCAGAGTATACACAGCTATATATATACTGAGCAGAGTATACACAGCTATATATATACTGAGCAGAGTATACACAGCTATATATATACTGAGCAGAGTATACACAGCTATATACTGAGCAGAGTATACACAGCTATATATATATATATATATATATATATATTTACTGAGCAGAGTATACACAGCTATATATATATATATATATATATTTACTGAGCAGAGTATACACAGCTATATATATACTGAGCAGAGTATACACAGCTATATACTGAGCAGAGTATACACAGCTATATATATATATACATACTGAGCAGAGTATACACAGCTATATATATACTGAGCAGAGTATACACAGATATATATATATATATATATATACACACTGAGCAGAGTATACACAGCTATATATATATATATATACTGAGCAGAGTATACACAACAATATATATACTGAGCAGAGTATACACATATATATATATATATATATATATACACTGAGCAGAGTATACACAGCTATATATATACTGAGCAGAGTATACACAGATATATATATATATACTGAGCAGAGTATACACAGATATATATATACTGAGCAGAGTATACACAGCTATATATATATACTGAGCAGAGTATACACAGCTATATATATATACTGAGCAGAGTATACACAGTATATATAAACTGAGCAGAGTATAAACAGCTCTATATATACTGAGCAGAGTATACACAGCTATATTTATACTGAGCAGAGTATCCACAGCTATATATATATATATATATATACTGAGCAGAGTATACACAGCTATACATACACTGAGCAGAGTATACACAGCTATATATATACTGAGCAGAGTATACACAGCTATATATATATATACTGAGCAGAGTATACACATATATATATATAAACTGAGCAGAGTATACACAGCTATATATATATACTGAGCAGAGTATACACAGCTATATATATACTGAGCAGAGTATACACAGCTATATATATATACTGAGCAGAGTATTCACAGCTATACATACACTGAGCAGAGTATACACAGCTATATATATATATATACTGAGCAGAGTATACACAGCTATATCTATATTGAGCAGAGTATACACAGCTATATATATACTGAGCAGAGTATACACAGCTATATATATATATATATATATATATATATATATATATATATACTGAGCAGAGTATACACAACAATATATATACTGAGCAGAGTATACACAGATATATATATATATACACTGAGCAGAGTATACACAGCTATATATATACTGAGCAGAGTATACACAGCTTTATATATACTGAGCAGAGTATACACAGCTATATATATACTGAGCAGAGTATACACAGATATATATATACTGAGCAGAGTATACACAGCTATATATATATACTGAGCAGAGTATACACAGCTATATATACTGAGTAGAGTATACACAGCTAATATATATACTGAGCAGAGTATACACAGCTATATATATACTGAGCAGAGTATACACAGCTATATATAACTGAGCAGAGTATACACAGCTATATATATACTGAGCAGAGTATACACAGCTATATATATACTGAGCAGAGTATACACAGCTATATATATACTGAGCAGAGTATACACAGCTATATATATACTGAGCAGAGTATACACAGCTATATATATACTGAGCAGAGTATACACAGCTATATATATACTGAGCAGAGTATACACAGCTATATATATACTGAGCAGAGTATACACAGCTAGATATATACTGAGCAGAGTATACACAGCTAGATATATATACTGAGCAGAGTATACACAGCTAGATATATATACTGAGCAGAGTATACACAGCTAGATATATATACTGAGCAGAGTATACACAGCTAGATATATATACTGAGCAGAGTATACACAGCTATATATATATACTGAGCAGAGTCTACACAGCTATATATATATACTGAGCAGAGTCTACACAGCTATATATATATACTGAGCAGAGTATACACAGCTATATATATATACTGAGCAGAGTATACACAGCTATATATATATACTGAGCAGAGTATACACAGCTATATATATATACTGAGCAGAGTATACACAGCTATATATATACTGAGCAGAGTATACACAGCTATATATATACTGAGCAGAGTATACACAGCTATATATATACTGAGCAGAGTATACACAGCTATATATACTGAGCAGAGTATACACAGCTATATACTGAGCAGAGTATACACAGCTATATACTGAGCAGAGTATACACAGCTATATATATACTGAGCAGAGTATACACAGCTATATATATACTGAGCAGAGTATACACAGCTATATATATACTGAGCAGAGTATACACAGCTATATATATACTGAGCAGAGTATACACAGCTATATATATATACTGAGCAGAGTATACACAGCTATATATATACTGAGCAGAGTATACACAGCTATATATATATATATACTGAGCAGAGTATACACAGCTATATATATACTGAGCAGAGTATACACAGCTATATATACTGAGCAGAGTATACACAGCTATATATATACTGAGCAGAGTATACACAGCTATATATATACTGAGCAGAGTATACACAGCTATATATATACTGAGCAGAGTATACACAGCTATATATATACTGAGCAGAGTATACACAGCTATATATATACTGAGCAGAGTATACACAGCTATATATATACTGAGCAGAGTATACACAGCTATATATATACTGAGCAGAGTATACACAGCTATATATATACTGAGCAGAGTATACACAGCTATATATACTGAGCAGAGTATACACAGCTATATACTGAGCAGAGTATACACAGCTATATACTGAGCAGAGTATACACAGCTATATATATACTGAGCAGAGTATACAACAGCTATATATATACTGAGCAGAGTATACACAGCTATATATATACTGAGCAGAGTATACACAGCTATATATATACTGAGCAGAGTATACACAGCTATATATATACTGAGCAGAGTATACACAGCTATATATATACTGAGCAGAGTATACACAGCTATATATATACTGAGCAGAGTATACACAGCTATATATATACTGAGCAGAGTATACACAGCTATATATATATACTGAGCAGAGTATACACAGCTATATATATAATACTGAGCAGAGTATACACAGCTATATATATATAACTGAGCAGAGTATACACAGCTATAATATATATACTGAGCAGAGTATACACAGCTATATATATATATATAATATATATACTGAGCAGAGTATACACAGCTATATATATACTGAGCAGAGTATACACAGCTATATATATACTGAGCAGAGTATACACAGCTATATATATACTGAGCAGAGTATACACAGCTATATATATACTGAGCAGAGTATACACAGCTATATATATACTGAGCAGAGTATACACAGCTATATATATACTGAGCAGAGTATACACAGCTATATATATACTGAGCAGAGTATACACAGCTAATATATACTGAGCAGAGTATACACAGCTATATATATACTGAGCAGAGTATACACAGCTATATACTGAGCAGAGTATACACAGCTATATATATACTGAGCAGAGTATACACAGCTATATATATACTGAGCAGAGTATACACAGCTATATATACTGAGCAGAGTATACACAGCTATATATACTGAGCAGAGTATACACAGCTATAATACTGAGCAGAGTATACACAGCTATATACTGAGCAGAGTATACACAGCTATATATACTGAGCAGAGTATACACAGCTATATATATACTGAGCAGAGTATACACAGCTATATATATACTGAGCAGAGTATACACAGCTATATATATACTGAGCAGAGTATACACAGCTATATATATACTGAGCAGAGTATACACAGCTATATATATACTGAGCAGAGTATACACAGCTATATATATACTGAGCAGAGTATACACAGCTATATATATACTGAGCAGAGTATACACAGCTATATATATACTGAGCAGAGTATACACAGCTATATATACTGAGCAGAGTATACACAGCTATATATACTGAGCAGAGTATACACAGCTATATATATACTGAGCAGAGTATACACAGCTATATATATACTGAGCAGAGTATACACAGCTATATAATATACTGAGCAGAGTATACACAGCTATATATATACTGAGCAGAGTATACACAGCTATATATATACTGAGCAGAGTATACACAGATATATACTGAGCAGCTGCAGAGTATACACAGATATATATATACTGAGCAGAGTATACACAGCTATATACTGAGCAGAGTATACACATATATATATATACTGAGCAGAGTATACACAGGATATATATATACTGAGCAGAGTATACACAGCTATATAGCTATACCATATATACTGAGCAGAGTATACA